>NC_056441.1:8722941-8750441 GCF_018296145.1 Oncorhynchus tshawytscha | reverse complement strand
GACTGTCTAGTCCTTATCACTTCTCAACTTCACAGAGCATCTCTTTTCTGTCTGGTTTACTCTCTTTCTCTCCCTCCTCTCTCCATCTCCCCCCCTCTCTCTCTCTCTCTCTCTCTCTCTCTCTCTCTCGCTCCCTCTGTTCTCCCTCTGTTCCCTCTGTTCTCATTCTCTGTTCTCCCTCTGTTCCCTCTGTTCTCCCTCTCTGTTCTCCCTCTGTTCTCCCTCTCTTTTCTCCCTGTGTTCTCCCTCTCTTTTCTCCCTGTGTTCTCCCTCTCTTTTCTCCCTGTGTTCTCCCTCTCTTTTCTCCCTGTGTTCTCCCTCTCTTTTCTCCCTGTGTTCTCCCTCTCTTTTCTCCCTGTGTTCTCCCTCTGTTCCCTCTCTGTTCTCCCTCTGTTCCCTCTCTGTTCTCCCTCTCTTTTCTCCCTGTGTTCTCCCTCTGTTCCCTCTCTGTTCTCCCTCTGTTCCCTCTCTGTTCTCCCTCTCTGTTCTCCCTCTGTTCTCCCTCTGTTCTCCCTCTGTTCCCTCTCTGTTCTCCCTCTGTTCTCCCTCTCTTTTCTCCCTCTGTTCTCCCTCTCTTTTCTCCCTCTGTTCTCCCTCTGTTCTACCTCTGTTCCCTCCCTGTTCTCCCTCTGTTCTTCCTCTGTTCTACCTCTGTTCCCTCCCTGTTCTCCCTCTCTGTTCTTCCTCTGTTCCCTCCCTGTTCTCCCTCTGTTCTTCCTCTGTTCTACCTCTGTTCCCTCTCTGTTCTCCCTCTGTTCCCTCTCTGTTCTCCCTCTGTTCCCTCTCTGTTCTCCCTCTGTTCTTCCTCTGTTCTACCTCTGTTCCCTCTCTGTTCTCTCTATGTTCTCCCTCTCTGTTCTTCCTCTGTTCCCTCCTTGTTCTACCTCTGTTCTTCCTCTGTTCTACCTCTGTTCCCTCTCTGTTCTCCCTCTGTTCCCTCTCTGTTCTCCCTCTGTTCTCCCTCTGTTCTTCCTCTGTTCTACCTCTGTTCTCTGTTCTCTCTCTGTTCCCTCTCTTCTCCTTCTGTTCTCCCTCTGTTCTCCCTCTGTTCCCTCTGTTTTCCCTCTGTTCCCCGTTCTCCCTCTGTTCTCCCTCTGTTCGCTCCCTGTTCCCTCTGTTCTCCCTCTGTTCTCGCTCTGTTCCCTCTGTTCCCTCTGTTCTCCCTCTCTTCTCCCTCTGTTCTACCTCTGTTCTCTGTTCTCTCTCTGTTCCCTCTCTTCTCCTTCTGTTCTCCCTCTGTTCTCCCTCTGTTCCCTCTGTTTTCCCTCTGTTCCCCATTCTCCCTCTGTTCTCCCTCTGTTCGCTCCCTGTTCCCTCTGTTCTCCCTCTGTTCTCGCTCTGTTCCCTCTGTTCCCTCTGTTCTCCCTCTGTTCCCCGTTCTCCCTCTGTTCCCTCTGTTCTCCCTCTGTTCCCCGTTCTCCCTCTGTTCTCCCTCTGTTCGCTCCCTGTTCCCTCTGTTCTCCCTCTGTTCCCCGTTCTCCCTCTGTTCTCCCTCTGTTCGCTCCCTGTTCCCTCTGTTCCCTCTGTTTTCATTCTGTTCACCCTCTGTTCTCCCTCTCTTCTCCCTCTGTTCTACCTCTGTTCTCTGTTCTCCCTCTGTTCCCTCTGTTTTCCCTCTGTTCTCCCTCTGTTCCCTCTGTTTTCCCTCTGTTCCCTCTGTTCCCTCTGTTCCCTCTGTTTTCCCTCTGTTCTCTCCCTGTTCCCTCTGTTCTCTCCCTGTTCCCTCTGTTTTCCCTCTGTTCTCCCTCTGTTCTCTCCCTGTTCTCTCTGTTCTCCCTCTGTTCTCTCTGTTCCCTCTGTTCTCCCTCTGTTCCCTCTGTTCACCCTCTGTTCCCCGTTCTCCCTCTGTTCTCCCTCTGTTCCCTCTGTTCCCTCTGTTCCCTCTGTTTTCCCTCTGTTCTCTCCCTGTTCCCTCTGTTTTCCCTCTGTTCTCCCTCTGTTCTCCCTCTGTTCCCTCTGTTCCCTCTGTTCCCTCTGTTCCCTCTGTTCCCTCTGTTTTCCCTCTGTTCTCTCCCTGTTCCCTCTGTTCTCTCCCTGTTCCCTCTGTTTTCCCTCTGTTTTCCCTCTGTTCTCTCCCTGTTCTCTCTGTTCTCCCTCTGTTCCCTCTGTTCCCTCTGTTCCCTCTGTTTTCCCTCTGTTCTCTCCCTGTTCCCTCTGTTTTCCCTCTGTTCTCTCCCTGTTCTCTCTGTTCTCTCCCTGTTCCCTCTGTTTTCCCTCTGTTCCCTCTGTTCCCTCTGTTTTCCCTCTGTTTTCCCTCTGTTCTCCCTCTGTTCTCTCCCTGTTCTCTCTGTTCTCCCTCTGTTCCCTCTGTTCCCTCTGTTTTCCCTCTGTTTTCCCTCTGTTCTCCCTCTGTTCTCTCCCTGTTCTCTCTGTTCTCCCTCTGTTCCCTCTGTTCCCTCTGTTTTCCCTCTGTTCTCCCTCTGTTCCCTCTGTTCTCCCTCTGTTCTCTCTGTTCTCCCTCTGTTCTCCCTCTGTTCTCTCTGTTCTCCCTCTGTTCCCTCTGTTCTCCCTCTGTTCTCCTCTGTTCTCTCCCTGTTCTCTCTGTTCTCCCTCTGTTCTCCCTCTGTTCTCTCTGTTCTCCCTCTGTTCCCTCTGTTTTCCCTCTGTTCTCCTCTGTTCTCTCTGTTTTCCCTCTGTTCTCCCTCTGTTCTCTCTGTTCTCCCCTGTTCTCTCTGTTTTCCCTCTGTTCTCTCTGTTTTCCCTCTGTTCTCCCTCTGTTCTCTCTGTTCTCCCTCTGTTCTCTCTGTTTTCCCTCTGTTCTCCCTCTGTTCTCTCTGTTCTCCCTCTGTTCTCTCTGTTTTCCCTCTGTTCTCCCTCTGTTCTCTCTGTTCTCCCTCTGTTCTCTCTGTTCTCCCTGTTCCCTCTGTTCTCCCTCTGTTCCCTCTCTTCTCCCTCTGTTCTCCCTCTGTTCCCTCTGTTCCCTCTGTTTTCCCTCTGTTCTCCCTCTGTTCCCTCTCTTCTCCCTCTGTTCTCCTCTGTTCCCTCTGTTCTCCCTCTCTTCTCCCTCTGTTCTCTCCCTGTTCCCTCTGTTCCCTCTCTTCTCCCTCTGTTCTCCCTCTGTTCCCTCTGTTCTCCCTCTCTTCTCCCTCTGTTCTCTCCCTGTTCCCTCTGTTCCCTCTGTTCTCCCTCTGTTCTCCCTCTGTTCCCTCTGTTCTCTCCCTGTTCCCTCTGTTCTCTCCCTGTTCCCTCTGTTTTCCCTCTGTTCTCTCCCTGTTCTCTCTGTTCTCTCCCTGTTCCCTCTGTTTTCCCTCTGTTCCCTCTGTTCCCTCTGTTTTCCCTCTGTTTTCCCTCTGTTCTCCCTCTGTTCTCTCCCTGTTCTCTCTGTTCTCCCTCTGTTCCCTCTGTTCCCTCTGTTTTCCCTCTGTTTTCCCTCTGTTCTCCCTCTGTTCTCTCCCTGTTCTCTCTGTTCTCCCTCTGTTCCCTCTGTTCCCTCTGTTTTCCCTCTGTTCTCCCTCTGTTCCCTCTGTTCTCCCTCTGTTCTCTCTGTTCTCCCTCTGTTCTCCCTCTGTTCTCTCTGTTCTCCCTCTGTTCCCTCTGTTCTCCCTCTGTTCTCCCTCTGTTCTCTCCTGTTCTCTCTGTTCTCCCTCTGTTCTCCCTCTGTTCTCTCTGTTCTCCCTCTGTTCCCTCTGTTTTCCTCTGTTCTCCCTCTGTTCTCTCTGTTTTCCCTCTGTTCTCCCTCTGTTCTCTCTGTTCTCCCTCTGTTCTCTCTGTTTTCCCTCTGTTCTCCCTGTTTTCCCTCTGTTCTCCCTCTGTTCTCTCTGTTCTCCCTCTGTTCTCTCTGTTTTCCCTCTGTTCTCCCTCTGTTCTCTCTGTTCTCCCTCTGTTCTCTCTGTTTTCCCTCTGTTCTCCCTCTGTTCTCTCTGTTCTCCCTCTGTTCTCTCTGTTCTCTCCCTGTTCCCTCTGTTCTCCCTCTGTTCCCTCTCTTCTCCTTCTGTTCTCCCTCTGTTCCCTCTGTTCCCTCTGTTTTCCCTCTGTTCTCCCTCTGTTCCCTCTCTTCTCCCTCTGTTCTCTCTCTGTTCCCTCTGTTCTCCCTCTCTTCTCCTCTGTTCTCTCCTGTTCCCTCTGTTCCCTCTCTTCTCCCTCTGTTCTCCCTCTGTTCCCTCTGTTCTCCCTCTCTTCTCCCTCTGTTCTCTCCCTGTTCCCTCTGTTCCCTCTGTTCTCCCTCTGTTCTCCCTCTGTTCCCTCTGTTCTCTCCCTGTTCCCTCTGTTCCCTCTGTTCCCTCTGTTCTCCCTCTGTTCCCTCTGTTCTCCCTCTGTTCCCCGTTCTCCCTCTGTTCTCCCTCTGTTCGCTCCCTGTTCCCTCTGTTCCCTCTGTTTTCCCTCTGTTCTCCTCTGTTCCCTCTGTTCCCTCTGTTTTCCCTCTGTTCCCTCTGTTCCCTCTGTTCCCTCTGTTTTCCCTCTGTTCTCTCCCTGTTCCCTCTGTTCTCTCCCTGTTCCCTCTGTTTTCCCTCTGTTCTCCCTCTGTTCTCTCCCTGTTCTCTCTGTTCTCCCTCTGTTCTCTCTGTTCCCTCTGTTCTCCTCTGTTCCCTCTGTTCACCCTCTGTTCCCCGTTCTCCTCTGTTCTCCCTCTGTTCCCTCTGTTCCCTCTGTTCCCTCTGTTCCTCTGTTTTCCCTCTGTTCTCTCCCTGTTCCCTCTGTTTTCCCTCTGTTCTCCCTCTGTTCTCCCTCTGTTCCCTCTGTTCCCTCTGTTCCCTCTGTTTTCCCTCTGTTCTCTCCCTGTTCCCTCTGTTCTCTCCCTGTTCCTCTGTTTTCCCTCTGTTTTCCCTCTGTTCTCTCCCTGTTCTCTCTGTTCTCCCTCTGTTCCCTCTGTTCCCTCTGTTTTCCCTCTGTTCTCTCCCTGTTCCCTCTGTTTTCCCTCTGTTCTCTCCCTGTTCTCTCTGTTCTCTCCTGTTCCCTCTGTTCTCTCCCTGTTCCCTGTTTTCCCTCTGTTCCTCTGTTCCCTCTGTTTTCCTCTGTTTTCCCTCTGTTCTCCTCTGTTCTCTCCCTGTTCTCTCTGTTCTCCCTCTGTTCCCTCTGTTCCCTCTGTTTTCCCTCTGTTTTCCCTCTGTTCTCTCCCTGTTCTCTCTGTTCTCCCTCTGTTCCCTCTGTCTGTTCCCTCTGTTTTCCCTCTGTTCTCCCTCTGTTCCCTCTGTTCTCCCTCTGTTCTCTCTGTTCTCCCTCTGTTCTCCTCTGTTCTCTCTGTTCTCCCTCTGTTCCCTCTGTTCTCCTCTGTTCTCCCTCTGTTCTCTCCTGTTCTCTCTGTTCTCCCTCTGTTCTCCCTCTGTTCTCTCTGTTCTCCTCTGTTCCCTCTGTTCTCCCTCTGTTCTCCCTCTGTTCTCTCCCTGTTCTCTCTGTTCTCCCTCTGTTCTCCCTCTGTTCTCTCTGTTCTCCCTCTGTTCTCTCTGTTTTCCCTCTGTTCTCCCTCTGTTCTCTCTGTTCTCCCTCTGTTCTGTTTTCCTCTGTTCTCCCTCTGTTCTCTCTGTTCTCCTCTGTTCTCTCTGTGTTCCCTCTGTTCTCCCTCTGTTCCCTCTCTTCTCCCTCTGTTCTCCCTCTGTTCCCTCTGTTCCTCTGTTTTCCCTCTGTTCTCCCTCTGTTCCCTCTCTTCTCCTCTGTTCTCCCTCTGTTCCCTCTGTTCTCCCTCTCTTCTCCCTCTGTTCTCTCCCTGTTCCTCTGTTCCCTCTGTTCTCCCTCTGTTCTCCCTCTGTTCCCTCTGTTCTCTCCCTGTTCCCTCTGTTCCCTCTGTTCCCTCTGTTCCCTCTGTTCTCCCTCTGTTCTCCTCTGTTCTCTCCCTGTTCCCTCTGTTCCCTCTCTTCTCCTCTGTTCTCCCTCTGTTCCCTCTGTTCCCTCTGTTCTCCCTCTGTTCCCTCTGTTCCCTCTGTTCTCCCTCTGTTCTCCCTCTGTTCCCTCTGTTCTCTCTCTTTTCCCTCTGTTCTCCCTCTGTTCTCTCCCTGTTCCCTCTGTTCTCCCTCTGTTCCCTCTGTTTTCCCTCTGTTCCCTCTGTTCCCTCTGTTCTCCTCTGTTCCCTCTGTTCTCTCCCTGTTCCCTCTGTTCTCTCCCTGTTCCCTCTGTTTTCCCTCTGTTCTCTCTCTTTTCCCTCTGTTCTCTCCCTGTTCCCTCTGTTCTCTCCCTGTTCCCTCTGTTCTCCCTCTGTTCTCCCTCTGTTCCCTCTGTTTTCCCTCTGTTCTCCCTCTGTTCCCTCTGTTTTCCCTCTGTTCTCGCTCTGTTCCCTCTGTTCCCTCTGTTTTCATTCTGTTCACCCTCTGTTTCTGCATGCCTCCCTTCTTAGAATATCTTTTTCTTTCAGTCTGCCTCTCTGTATTCAGCCCTTCACTCGCCCTCTCTCTCCCCTCATCCTCTCCTTCTGTCTCCCTCATCCTCTCCTTCTGTCTCCCCTCATCCTCTCCTTCTCTCTCCCCTCATCCTCTCTACATGTCTCTCTCCTTATGTCTCTCCCCTCATCCTCTCTACATGTCTCTCTCCTTATGTCTCTCTCCTCATCCTCTCTCTCTCTCCCCTCATCCTTTCTACCTGTCTCTCTCCTTATGCCTCTCTCCTTATGTGTCTCTCCTTATGTCTCTCTGTCTCTCTCATCCTCTCTCTGTATTCGGTCTCTTTATCCCTCTATCCCTGCCCCCTTACTGTATCTTTCTCTCTGTCCCCCTTCTCTCTCTGATCTCTTCTAGAGTTTACCTCAGCAGGCCGCCTCAGTGTTGTCTGTTTGTCTCAGTGTGAGATCCCTATCTCCTTCAACATGCTCTCTCTCTCTCTCTCTCTCTCTCTGTCTCTCTCTGTCTCTCTCTGTCCCCCCCTCTCTCTCTCTCTCTCTCTCTCTCTCTCTCTCTCTCTCTCTCTCTCTCTCTGTCTCTCTCTCTCTGTCTCTGTCTCTCTCTGTCTCTCTCTGTCTCTCTCTGTCTCTCTCTCTCTCTCTCTCTCTCTCTCTCTCTCTCTCTCTCCCTCTCTCTCACTCTCTCTCTCTCTCTGTCTGTCTCTGTCTCTCTCTCTCTCAATTCAATTCAATTCAAGGACTTTATTGGCATGGGAAACATGTGTTTACATTGCCAAAGCAAGTGAGGTAGAAAATATATAAAGTGCATATATAAAGTGTAAACAATAAAAAACAATAAAAATTAACAGTAAACATCACACATACAGAAGTTTCAAAACAATAAAGACATTACAAATGTCATATTATTTATATATATATATATATATATATATATATATATACAGTGTTTTAACAATGTACAAATGGTAAAGGACACCAGATAAAATAAATAAGCATGGATATGGGTTGTATTTACAATGGTGTGTGTTCCTCACTGGTTGCCCTTTTCTCGTGGCAACAGGTCACAAATCTTGCTGCTATGATGGCACACTGTGGAATTTCACCCAGTAGATATGGGAGTTTTTCAAAATTGGATTTGTTTTCGAATTCTTTGTGGATCTGGGTAATCTGAGGGAAATATGTCTCTCTAATATGGTCGTACATTGGGCAGGAGGTTAGGAAGTGCAGCTCAGTTTCCACCTCATTTTGTGGGCAGTGAGCACATAGCCTGTCTTCTCTTGAGAGCCATATCTGTCTACGGCGGCCTTTCTCAATAGCAAGGCTATGCTCACTGAGTCTGTACATAGTCAAAGCTTTCCTTAATTTTGGGTCAGTCACAGTGGTCAGGTATTCTGCTGCTGTGTACTCTCTGTGTAGGGCCAAATAGCATTCTAGTTTGCTCTGTTCTTTTGTTAATTCTTTCCAATGTGTCAAGTAATTATCTTTTTGTTTTCTCATGATTTGGTTGGGTCTAATTGTGCTGCTGTCCTGGGGCTCTGTAGGGTGTGTTTGTGTTTGTGAACAGAGCCCCAGGACCAGCTTGCTTAGGGGACTCTTCTCCAGGTTCATCTCTCTGTAGGTGATAGCTTTGTTGTGGAAGGTTTGGGAATCACTTCCTTTTAGGTGGTTATAGAATTTAACGTCTCTTTTCTGGATTTTGATCATTAGTGGGTATCGGCCTAATTCTGCTCTGCATTATTTGGTGTTCTACGTTGTACACGGAGGATATTTTTGCAGAATTCTGCATGCAGAGTCTCAATTTGGTGTTTGTCCCATTTTGTGAAGTCTTGGTTGGTGAGCGGACCCCAGACCTCACAACCATAAAGGGCAATGGGCTCTATGACTGATTCAAGTATTTTTAGCCAAATCCTAATTGGTATGTTGAAATTTATGTTCCTTTTGATGGCATAGAATGCCCTTCTTGCCTTGTCTCTCAGATCGTTCACAGCTTTGTGGAAGTTACCTGTGGCACTGATGTTTAGGCCAAGGTATGTGTAGTTTTTTGTGTGCTCTAGGGCAACAGTGTCTAGATGGAATTTGTATTTGTGGTCCTGGTGACTGGACCTTTTTTGGAACACCATTATTCTGGTCTTACTGAGATTTACTGTCAGGGCCCAGGTCTGACAGAATCTGTGCATAAGATCTAGGTGTTGCTGGAGGCCCTCCTTGGTTGGTGACAGAAGCACCAGATCATCAGCAAACACCAGACATTTGACTTCGGACTCTAGTAGGGTGAGGCCGGGTGCTGCAGACTTTTCTAGTGCCCGCGCCAATTCGTTGATATATATGTTGAAGAGGGTGGGGCTTAAGCTGCATCCCTGTCTAACCCCACGACCCTGTGTGAAGAAATGTGTGTGTTTTTTGCCAATTTTAACCGCACACTTGTTGTTTGTGTACATGGATTTTATAATGTCGTATGTTTTACCCCCAACACCACTTTCCATCAGTTTGTATAGCAGACCCTCATGCCAAATTGAGTCGAAGGCTTTTTTGAAATCAACAAAGCATGAGAAGACTTTGCCTTTGTTTAGGTTTGTTTGGTTGTCAATTAGGGTGTGCAGGGTGAATACATGGTCTGTTGTACGGTAATTTGGTACAAAGCCAATTTGACATTTGCTCAGTACATTGTTTTCATTGAGGAAGTGTACGAGTCTGCCTTTAATGATAATGCAGAGGATTTTCCCAAGGTTACTGTTGACGCATATTCCACGGTAGTTATTGGGGTCAAATTTGTCTCCACTTTTGTGGATTGGGGTGATCAGTCCTTGGTTCCAAATATTGGGGAAGATGCCAGAGCTAAGGATGATGTTAAAGAGTTTTAGTATAGCCAATTGGAATTTGTTGTCTGTATATTTGATCATTTCATTGAGGATACCATCAACACCACAGGCCTTTTTGGGTTGGAGGGTTTTTATTTTGTCCTGTAACTCATTCAATGTAATTGGAGAATCCAGTGGGTTCTGGTAGTCTTTAATAGTTGATTCTAAGATCTGTATTTGGTCATGTATATGTTTTTGCTCTTTATTCTTTATTATAGAGCCAAAAGATTGGAGAAGTGGTTTACCCATACATCTCCATTTTGGATAGATAATTCTTCGTGTTGTTGTTTGTTTAGTGTTTTCCAATTTTCCCAGAAGTGGTTAGAGTCTATGAATTCTTCAATTACATTTCTGACATGCTGTTCCTTCTTTTTCCGTAGTGTATTTCTGTATTGTTTTAGTGATTCACCATAGTGAAGGCGTAGACTCAGGTTTTCCGGGTCTCTATGTTTTTGGTTGGACAGGTTTCTCAATTTCTTTCTTAGATTTTTGCATTCTTCATCAAACCATTTGTCATTGTTGTTCATTTTAGTGTGATAGTGTGTTATTATACTGTAGTGTGGTAGTGTATTGTAGTATGGTAATACTGTATTGTGATAGTGTACTATAGTGTGCTATTATACTGTAGTGTGGTAGTGTACTGTAGTATGTTATTATACTGTAGTTTGGTAGTGTACTGTGGTATGGTAATACTGTATTGTGATAGTGTACTGTAGTATGGTGATAATGTATAATGATAGTGTACTGTAGTGTGGTAATACTGTAGTGTGGTAGTGTACTGTAGTGTGGTAATACTGTATTGTGACAGTGTACTGTATTGTGATAGTGTACTGTAGTGTGTTATTATACTGTAGTGTGGTAATACTGTAGTGTGGTAATACTGTAGTGTGGTAATACTGTAGTGTGGTAGTGTACTGTAGTGTGGTAGTGTACTGTAGTGTGTTATTGTACTGTGGTGTGTTAGTGTACTGTAGTGAGGTAATACAGTATTGTAATAGTGTACTGTAGTATGGTAATACTGTCGTGTGATAGTGTACTGTAGTGTGGTAGTGTACTGTAGTGTGGTAATACTGTATTGTGATAGTGTACTGTAGTGTGGTAATACTGTATTGTGATGGTGTACTGTAGTATGGTAATACTGTATTGTGATAGTGTACTGTAGTGTGGTAGTGTACTGTAGTGTGGTAATACAGTATTGTAATAGTGTACTGTAGTATGGTAATACTGTAGTGTGATAGTGTACTGTAGTGTGGTAGTGTACTGTAGTATGGTAATACTGTATTGTGATTGTCACGCCCTGGTCTTAGTATTTTGTGTTTTCTATATTTATTTGGTCAGGCCAGGGTGTGACATGGGTTTATTTTGTGGTGTGTTTATGTATGGGGTTTTTTCGTAGGTTTTGGGATTGTGGCTTAGTGGGGTGTTCTAGCAAAGTCTATGGTTGCCTGAGGCGGTTCTCAATCAGAGTCAGGTGATTCTCGTTGTCTCTGATTGGGAACCATATTTAGGTAGCCATATTCTTTGAGTGTTTCGTGAGTGATTGTTCCTGTCTCTGTGTTAGTTGTCACCAGATAGGCTGTAGAGGTTTTCACGTTCCGTTTGTTGTTTTGTATTGTTCGTGTTTTCTCGTTATTAAACATGTATCAAAATTACCACGCTGCATTTTGGTCCGACTCTCCTTCGACGGAAGAAAACCGTAACAGAATCACCCACCACACCAGGACCAAGCAGCGTGGTGACAGGCAGCGGTAGCAGGAGCTACGAAGTTTAGAGTATACGACTTGGGAGGAAATAGACAGGTGGGCGGTCGACCCAGAGAGAGTGCCGGAGCCCGCCTGGGATTCACTGGAGCAGTGCGAAGAGGGGTATAGGAGAATGGAGTCGAAGAGACAAGCACGGCGGCGCAGAAGGAAGCCCGAGAGTCAGCCCCAAAAATTAATTGGGGGGTGGCTCAGGGAGAGTGTGGCAGAGTCATGTTTCAGACCTGAGCCAACTCCCCCTGTTTATCGTGAGGAGCCAAGGAGGAGACCAGAACCAGAGCCGGTCTTGGAGGTGAGTGAAGCAGAGACTGTGAAGGAGGTAATGGGGAAAGTGGAGGAGAGAGTTATGAGGGAGTTGCTAGGTTGGTGCTTTAGATACGATATTCGCCCGACGGAGCGTGTCGGGATTTGATGGCACCTGGGTCAGCGCTCCATACTCGTCCTGAGGTGCGTGTTAGTCGGCTGGTGAAGAGTGTGCCAGCCTCACGCACTAGGCCTCCTGTGTACCTACCTAGCCTTGCACGTCCTGTGCCAGTCCTGCTCTCAGGCTCTCCAGTACACCTTCACGGTCCGGTCCATCCTGTGCCACCTTCACACACCAGTCCTCCGGTGGCAGCTCCTCGCACCAGGCTTCCTGTGCGTGTCCTCGGCCCAGTACCACCAGTGCCAGCACCACGCACCAGGCCTTCAGTGCGCCTCTCCTGTTCAGCGCTGTCAGAGCCTTTCTCCTGTCCTCGTGGACAGACGCCCACCCGGACCCTCCCTATGGGTTTAAGTGTGCGGCCGGGAGTCCGCACCTTGGGGGTTCTGTCACGCGCTGGTCTTAGTATTTTGTGTTTTCTTTATTTATTTGGTCAGGCCAGGGTGTGACATGGGTTTATTTTTGTGGTGTGTTTGTGTATTGGGGTTTTTTCGTAGGTTTTGGGATTGTGGCTTAGTGGGGTGTTCTAGCAAAGTCTATGGTTGCCTGAGGCGGTTCTCAATCAGAGTCAGGTGATTCTCGTTGTCTCTGATTGGGAACCATATTTAGGTAGCCATATTCTTTGAGTGTTTGGTGGGTGATTGTTCCTGTCTCTGTGTTAGTTGTCACCAGATAGGCTGTAGAGGTTTTCACATTCCGTTTGTTGTTTTTGTATTATTCGTGTTTTCTCGTTATTAAACATGTATCAAAATTACCACGCTGCATTTTGGTCCGACTCTCCTTCGACGGAAGAAAACCGTAACAGTGATAGTGTACTGTAGTGTGGTAATACTGTAGTGTGGTAGTGTACTATAGTGTGTTATTATACTGTATTGTGATAGTGTACTGTAGTGTACTATAGTGTGTTATTATACTGTATTGTGATAGTGTACTGTAGTGTGGTAATACTGTATTGTGATAGTGTACTATAGTGTGTTATTATACTGTAGTGTGGTAATACTGTAGTGTGATAGTGTACTGTAGTGTGGTAATACTGTAGTGTGGTAGTGTACTATAGTGTGTTATTATACTGTAGTGTGGTAGTGTACTGTAGTGAGGTAATACAGTATGTGATAGTGTATTGTAATAGTGTACTGTAGTATGGTAATACTGTAGTGTGGTAGTGTACTGTAGTATGGTAATACTGTATTGTGATAGTGTACTGTAGTATGGTAATACTGTATTGTGATAGTGTACTGTAGTATGGTAATAATGTGTAATGATAGTGTACTGTAGTATGGTAATACTGTATTGTGATAGTGTACTGTAGTATGGTAATACTGTATTGTGATAGTGTACTGTAGTGTGGTAGTGTACTGTAGTATGTTATTATACTGTAGTTTGGTAGTGTACTGTGGTATGGTAATACTGTATTGTGATAGTGTGCTATAGTATGGTAATACTGTATTTTGATAGTGTACTATAGTATGGTAATACTGTATTGTGATAGTGTACTGTAGTATGGTAATAATGTGTAATGATAGTGTACTGTAGTATGGTAATACTGTATTGTGATAGTGTACTGTAGTATGGTAATACTGTATTGTGATAGTGTACTGTAGTGTGGTAATACTGTATTGTGATAGTGTACTGTAGTATGGTAATACTGTAGTGTGATAGTGTACTATAGTGTGTTATTATACTGTAGTGTGGTAGTGTACTGTAGTATGGTAATACTGTATTGTGATAGTGTTCTGTAGTGTGTTAGTGTACTGTAGTGTGGTAATACTGTATTGTGATAGTGTATTGTAGCGTGTTAGTGTACTATAGTGTGTTATTATACTGTAGTGTGGTAATACTGTAGTGTGGTAGTGTACTGTAGTATGGTAATACTGTAGTGTGTTATTGTACTGTGGTGTGTTACTGTACTGTAGTGTGGTAATACTGTATTGTAATAGTGTACTGTAGTATGGTAATACTGTAGTGTGATAGTGTACTGTAGTGTGGTAGTGTACTGTAGTGTGGTAATACTGTATTGTGATAGTGTGTTGTGATAGTTTACTGTAGTATTGTAATACTGTATTGTGATAGTGTACTGCAGTATGGTAATACTGTTGTGTGATAGTGTATTGTAGTATGGTAATATTGTAGTGTGGTGGTGTACTGTAGTATGGTAATACTGTAGTGTGTTAGTGTACTGCAGTATGGTAATACTGTCGTGTGATAGTGTACTGTAGTGTGGTAATACTGTAGTGTGATAGTATACTGTAGTATGGTAAAACTGCAGTATGGTAATACTGTAGTGTGTTAGTGTACTGTAGTATGGTAATACTGTAGTGTGATAGTGTACCCTAGTGTGGTAGTGTACTGTAGTATGGTAATACTGTAGTGTGGTAGTGTACTATAGTGTGTTATTATACTGTATTGTCATAGTGTACTGTAGTATGGTCATACTCTAGTGGTAGTGTACTGTAGTATGGTCATACTCTAGTGGTAGTGTACTGTAGTATGGTTATACTCTAGTGGTAGTGTACTGTAGTATGGTAATACTGTATTGTGATAGTGTACTGTAGTATGGTAATACTGTATTGTGATAGTGTGCTGTAGTATGGCAATACTGTATTGTGATAGTGTACTGTAGTGTGGTAGTGTACTGTAGTGTGTTATTGTACTGTAGTGTGGTAATACTGTAGTGTGATAGTGTGCTGTAGTGTGGTAATACTGTAGTGTGATAGTGTACTGTAGTGTGGTAATACTGTAGTATGGTAATACTGTATTGTGATAGTGTACTGTAGTGTGGTAATACTGTAGTGTGGTAGTGTACTGTAGTGTGGTAGTGTACTGTAGTGTGGTAGTGTACTGTAGTGTGTTATTGTACTGTAGTGTGGTAATACAGTATTGTGATAGTGTACTGTAGTATGGCAATATTGTATTGTGATAGTGTACTGTAGTGTGGTAGTGTACTGTAGTGTGGTAATACTGTAGTGCGATAGTGTACTGTAGTGTGGTATATTGTAGTGTGATAGTGTACTGTAGTCTGGTTGCACTGTATTGTGGTAGTGTGTTATTGTACTGTAGTGTGGTAGTGTACTGTAGTGTGGTAGTGTACTGTGTGGTAATACTGTAGTGTGATAGTGTAATATAGTATGGTTGCACTGTATTGTGGTAGTGTGTTATTGTACTGTAGTGTGGTAGTGTACTATAGTGTGGTAAAACTGTAGTGTGGTAATACTGTAGTGTGGTAGTGTACTGTAGTGTGGTAGTGTACTGTAGTGTGGTAGTGTACTGTAGTGTGTTATTGTACTGTAGTGTGGTGGTGTACTGTAGTGTGGTAGTGTACTGTACTGTGTTCCTTCATCTGGGGGTGTGTGTATGCATGTCCGCTTGTCTCTGTGTTTCTGTTGTTGTTTGCACACATACATATGCAATTGTGTGTGCGTCTCTCCCTCTGTCTGTCTGTGAAGGCATCGTGGGTGGACAAATCTAAAATGAGTCAGACCTAAAATGATTATTGACTGGGTAAAGTGTTTGGTCTTATTGGATCCGCTTTCTGACTGTTCCCCTTCCATCCTTTGACGTCTAGTCACCTTCTAAACTCTCTCTTCTTCCCTCAGCTCAGACCTCCCCTGTGAGTTGGTCCACTTTTGCTCAGAATCTCAGAGAATTGTCTGCAGTGAGATGGAAATATGATGTTTCAGTCAGAACCCAGGGTCATAGATAATATCCTGCTCAACGGTGTCATGTTCTGACCTTAGTTATTTTGTTCTGTCTTTGTTTTAGTATAGTCAGGGCGTGAGTTGGGTGGGTTGTCTATGTTTGTTTTTCTATGAGTTGGTATTTCTGGACCGCAGCGAAAGCTGAGCGGCGGTGGTATGAGGAGGCAGCACGGCAGCGCGGCTGGGACGAGAGACAGACCCAAAAATGTCTTGGGGGGAGGCACACGGGGAGTGTGGCTAAGTCAGGTTGGAGACCTGAGCCAACTCCCCGTGCTTACTGTGGAGAGAGGTGGACCGTGAGGCGCACGGTGTCACCGGTGCGCAGGCATAGCCCGGTGCGTTACAGCGCAGCGCCTCGTATCGGCCGGGCTAGAGTGGGCATCGAATCAGGTGCTATGAAGCCGACTCAGTGCATCTGGTCTCCAGTGCGTCTCCTCTGGCAGGGGTACATGGCAGGTGGCACCAGCCCTATGCATGGTGTCCCCGGTTCGCCAGCACAGCCCAGTGCGGTCTATTCCACCTCGCTGCACAGGCCTGGATACGGGGAGTATCCAGCCAGGTAGGCTCGGTGCTCGAGACCTCGAGTGCGCCTCCATGGTCCGGTTTATCCGGTGCCTCCTCCACGCCCCAGCCCTCCGGTGGCAGCCCCTGCACCAGGCTGTCTCTCCGTCTCCTCCCTACAGGTGCTCCCTCCTGTCCAGCGCTGCCAGAGTCGCCCGTCTTTCCTGAGCTGCCAGAGTCGCCCGTCTTTCCTGAGCTGCCAGAGTCGCCCGTCTGTCGTGAGCTGCCAGAGTCGCCCGTCTGTCGTGAGCTGCCAGAGTCGCCCGTCTGTCGTGAGCTGCCAGAGTCGCCCGTCTGTCGTGAGCTGCCAGAGTCGCCCGTCTGTCGTGAGCAGCCAGAGTCGCCCGTCTGTCGTGAGCTGCCAGAGTCGCCCGTCTGTCGTGAGCAGCCAGAGTCGCCCGTCTGTCGTGAGCAGCCAGAGTCGCCCGTCTGTCGTGAGCAGCCAGAGTCGCCCGTCTGTCGTGAGCAGCCAGAGTCGCCCGTCTGTCGTGAGCTGCCAGAGTCGCCCGTCTGTCGTGAGCTGCCAGAGTCGCCCGTCTGTCGTGAGCTGCCAGAGTCGCCCGTCTGTCGTGAGCTGCCAGAGTCGCCCGTCTGTCGTGAGCTGCCAGAGTCGCCCGTCTGTCGTGAGCTGCCAGAGTCGCCCGTCTGTCGTGAGCTGCCAGAGTCGCCCGTCTGTCGTGAGCTGCCAGAGTCGCCCGTCTGTCGTGAGCTGCCAGAGTCGCCCGTCTGTCGTGAGCTGCCAGAGTCGCCCGTCTGTCGTGAGCTGCCAGAGTCGCCCGTCTGTCGTGAGCTGCCAGAGTCGCCCGTCTGTCGTGAGCTGCCAGAGTCGCCCGTCTGTCGTGAGCTGCCAGAGTCGCCCGTCTGTCGTGAGCTGCCAGAGTCGCCCGTCTGTCGTGAGCTGCCAGAGTCGCACGTCTGTCCTAAGCTGCCAGAGTCCTCTCGTCTGTCCTGAGCTGCCAGAGTCTTTCTGTCTCCTCCCTACAGGTGCTCCCGTCTGTCCTGAGCTGCCAGATTCTTTCTGTCTCCTCCCTACAGGTGCTCCCGTCTGTCCTGAGCTGCCAGAGTCTTTCTGTCTCCTCCCTACAGGTGCTCCCGCCTGTCCTGAGCTGCCAGAGTCTCCCGTCTGTCCTGAGCTGCCAGAGCCGCCCGTCTGTCCTGAGCTGCCAGAGCGGCCCGTCTGTCCTGAGCTGCCAGAGTCTCCCGTCTGTCCTGAGCTGCCAGAGTCTCCCGCCTGTCCTGAGCTGCCAGAGCCGCCCGTCAGTCAGGAGCTGCCAGAGCCGCCGGTCAGTCAGGAGCTGCCAGAGCCGCCCGTCAGTCAGGAGCTGCCAGAGCCGTCCGTTACTCCGGTGCTGCCGGAATCGCCCTTCACTCCGGTGCTGCCGGAATCTCCCGTCCATTCGGGACCCGTTGCTAGGGTCCCCAGTCCGAGGTCGGTGGCTCTAAAGAAGCCACGGAGGCGGAGAAGGACTATGGTGGAGTGGGGTCCACGTCCCCGCTCCAGAGCCGCCACCGCGGACAGACACCCACCCAGACCCTCCCCTATAGGTTCAGGTTTTGTGGCCGGAGTCCGCACCTTTGGGGGAGGGTACTGTCACGTTCTGACCTTAGTTCTTTTGTTATGTCTTTGTTTTAGTATGGTCAGGGCATGAGTTGGGTGGGTTGTCTATGTTTGTTTTTCTATGAGTTGGTATTTCTATGTTTTGGCCTGGTATGGTTCTCAATCAGAGGCAGCTGTCAATCGTTGTCCCTGATTGAGAACCATACTTAGGCAGCCTGTTTTCACCCTTTATTTGTGGGTGATTAATTTCTGTGTCTGTGTGTTCCACACGGAACTGTTTCGGATTTTGTTATTTCACGTGGTTATTTTGGTATTTTTCTGTGTTCTATTAAAAGTATCATGAACACGTACCACGCTGCCCATTGGTCCTCCGATCCTTCCTACTACTCCTCGTCAGAGGAGGAAGAAGACCGTTACAAACTGGTAAGAAACCAGGGTCCTAGATAATATCCTGCTCAAAGGGTAAGAATCCAGGGTCCTAGATAATATCCTGCTCAAAGGGTAAGAATCCAGGGTCCTAGATAATATCCTGCTCAAAGGGTAAGAATCCAGGGTCCTAGATAATATCCTGCTCAACGGGTAAGAAACCAGGGTCATAGATTATATCCTGCTCAAAGTTTAAGAAACCAGGGTCCTAGATAATATCCTGCTCAACTGGTAAGAAACCAGGGTCCTAGATAATATCCTGCTCAAAGGGTAAGAAACCAGTGTCATAGATAATATCCTGCTCAAAGGGTAAGAAACCAGGGTCATAGATAATATCCTGCTCAAAGGTTAAGAAACCAGGGTCCTAGATAATATCCTGCTCAACGGGTAAGAAACCAGGGTCATAGATTATATCCTGCTCAAAGGTTAAGAAACCAGGGTCCTAGATAATATCCTGCTCAACTGGTAAGAAACCAGGGTCCTAGATAATATCCTGCTCAAAGGGTAAGAAACCAGGGTCCTAGATAATATCCTGCTCAACGGGTAAGAAACCAGTGTCATAGATAATATCTAGCAGACATTATCTCTGTCTTTGCTCAAAGCCTCTTTGTTTTGAAGTTTTATGTCTTTGTTATAAGCAAGAACATTCTCTTTCTCTGGTAACTCATTCTTTGAGCCATGTTCAATGCGTTGGTTTGGTTTATCAATGAAACAATGGCTCTATTTCTCCTTTGACAACATAAGTGTTCAGACACAGGCCACAAAGACAGGTGCTTCAGTATGTCAGTAAATGGACTGGTGTGTGTGTGTGTGTGTGTGTGTGTGTGTGTGTGTGTGTGTGTGTGTGTGTGTGTGTGTTTATGCATTCTGTAATTTAGGTTAGCATTGTGGAGTAACTACAATGTTGTTGATCCATCCTCAGTTTTCGCCTATCACAATAATTACATTCTGTAACTGTTTTAAAGTCCCCATTGGCTTCATGGTGAAACGCCTGAGCGGTTTCCTTCCTCTCCGGCAACTGAGTTAGGAATGGCACCTGTATCTTCGTAGTGACTGGGTGTATTGATACACCTTCCAAAATGTAATTAATAACTTCAGTGTCTGTTTTTTTTTTAACCCATCTACCAATAGAAGCCCTCCATTGGGAAAACCTCTCTGGTCTTTGTGGTTGTGTCTGTGCTTGAAATTCACTGCTCGGCTGATGGACCTTACAGATAATTGTATGTGTGGGGCAAAGAGATGAGGTAGTCATTTAAAAAATAATGTTAAACACTATTATTGCACACAGAGTGAGTCCCTGCAAAATATTATGTGACTTGTTAAGGACATTTTTACTCCAGAACTTATTTAGGGTCGAATACTTATTGACTCAAGACATTTCGGCTTTTCATTAAAAAAAAGTTTCTAAAAACATAATTCAACTTTGACATCGTGAGGTATTTTGTTTAGGCCAGTAAACACAAAATCTGAACATAATCCATTTTAAATTCAGGCTGTAACAAAACAAAATGTGGAAAAAGTAAGTGGGTGTGAATACTTTCTGTTGGCCCTGTATATCAAACACCAACACTCGAGCGAAGAAAACCAACGTCTGATAGATGGTCCCTTTTTTTCCTCGTTGTTGCCCTCAGTGAAATGAAAAAATTACTTTTCACAATAACTGAAGGAGACAAATTGCCATGATGGGTTAAATGATGAGAAATGTGAAACCTGTCAGGGAGAAAAGGAGTGTACACGAATGGTTGCCAAGCAACTGAATTAGGCAGCTTTCAGCTTTGGTTCCAATCAACCGAAGGGGCGGCCGTGTGTCTGTTGTCCATGTTCTGACTGTCACCTGTCAGCTTGAAAATGTATGGAGGGGAGAAATTTGTCTGTGTCTGTGTCTGTGTGCGTGTGTCTGTGTCTGTGTGTCTGTGTCTGTGTCTGTGTATTAGGCCTGAGAATTGCCAGGGACCTTACAAGATGATATTATCACGACACTTAGGTGCCGATACGATATGTATTGCGATTCTTAAAATTCTCAAGATTTTATATGTATTGTGATTTGATACTGTGATTCTATTGCGATTCGGTGTTCCAGACATACACTACATGTGGATACCTGCTCGTCGAACACCTCATTCCAAAACCACCCAACAGTATATATGTTCTGGAGACCACCCAACAGACCATCCAACAGTATATATGTTCTGGAGACCACTGAACAGACCATCCAACAGTATATATGTTCTGGAGACCACCCAACAGACCATCCAACAGACCACCCAACAGACCATCCAACAGTATATATGTTCTGGAGACCACTGAACAGACCATCCAACAGACCACCCAACAGACCATCCAACAGACCCTCCAACAGACCACCCAACAGTATATATGTTCTGGAGACCATCCAACAGCATATACACTGCCTTGTGAAAGTATTCGGCCCCCTTGAACTTTGCGACCTTTTGCCACATTTCAGGCTTCAAACATAAAGATATAAAACTGTATTTTTTGTGAAGAATCAACAACAAGTGGGACACAATCATGAAGTGGAACGACATTTATTGGATATTTCAAACTTTTTAACAAATCAAAAACTGAAAAATTGGGCGTGCAAATTATTCAGCCCCTTTACTTTCAGTGCAGCAAACTCTCTCCAGAAGTTCAGTGAGGATATCTGAATGATCCAATGTTGACCTAAATGACTAATGATGATAAATACAATCCACCTGTGTGTAATCAAGTCTCCGTATAAATGCACCTGCACTGTGATAGTCTCAGAGGTCCGTTAAAAGCGCAGAGAGCATCATGAAGAACAAGGAACACACCAGGCAGGTCCGAGGTACTGTTGTGAAGAAGTTTAAAGCCGGATTTGGATACAAAAAGATTTCCCAAGCTTTAAACATCCCAAGGAGCACTGTGCAAGCGATAATATTGAAATGGAAGGAGTATCAGACCACTGCAAATCTACCAAGACCTGGCCGTCCCTCTAAACTTTCAGCTCATACCAGGAGAAGACTGATCAGAGATGCAGCCAAGAGGCCCATGATGACTCTGGATGAACTGCAGAGATCTACAGCTGAGGTGGGAGACTCTGTCCATAGGACAACAATCAGTCGTATATTGCACAAATCTGGCCTTTATGGAAGAGTGGCAAGAAGAAAGCCATTTCTTAAAGATATCCTTAAAAAGTGTTGTTTAAAGTTTGCCACAAGCCACCTGGGAGACACACCAAACATGTGGAAGAAGGTGCTCTGGTCAGATGAAACCAAAATTGAACTTTTTGGCAACAATGCAAAACGTTATGTTTGGCGTAAAAGCAACACAGCTCATCACCCTAACCACACCATCCCCACTGTCAAACATGGTGGTGGCAGCATCATGGTTTGGGCCTGCTTTTCTTCAGCAGGGACAGGGAAGATGGTTAAAATTGATGGGTAGATGGATGGAGCCAAATACGGGACCATTCTGGAAGAAAACCTGATGGAGTCTGCAAAAGACCTGAGACTGGGATGGAGATTTGTCTTCCAACAAGACAATGATCCAAAACATAAAGCAAAATCTACAATGGAATGGTTCAAAATAAACATATCCAGGTGTTAGAATGGCCAAGTCAAAGTCCAGACCTGAATCCAATCGAGAATCTGTGGAAAGAACTGAAAACTGCTGTTCACAAATGCTCTCCATCCAACCTCACTGAGCTCGAGCTGTTTTGCAAGGAGGAATGGGAAAAAATGTCAGTCTCTCGATGTGCAAAACTGATAGAGACATACCCCAAGCGACTTACAGCTGTAATCGCAGCAAAAGGTGGCGCTACAAAGTATTAACTTAAGGGGCTGAATAATTTTGCACGCCCAATTTTTCAGTTTTGATTTGTTAAAAAAGTTTGAAATATCCAATAAATGTCGTTCCACTTCATAATTGTGTCCCACTTGTTGTTGATTCTTCACAAAAAATACAGTTTTATATCTTTATGTTTGAAGCCTGAAATGTGGCAAAAGGTTGCAAAGTCCAAGGGGGCCAAATACTTTCGCAAGGCACTGTATGTTCTGGAGACCATCCAACAGTATATATGTTCTGGAGACCATCCAACAGACCATCCAACAGACCATCCAACAGTATATATCTGTAGACCATCCAAAAGCATATATGTTCTGGAGACCATCCAACAGACCATCCAACAGCATATATGTTCTGGAGACCACCCAACAGTATATATGTTCTGGAGACCATCCAACAGACCATCCAACAGTATATATGTTTTGGAGACCATCGAACAGACCATCCAACAGTATATATGTTCCGGAGACCATCCAACAGACCACCCAACAGTATATATGATCTGGAGACCATCCAACAGACCATCCAGCAGTATATATGTTCGGGAGACCATCCAACAGCATATATGTTCTGGAGACCATCCAACAGCATATATGTTCTGGAGACCACCCAACAGTATATATGTTCTGGAGACCATCCAACAGACCACCCAACAGTATATATGTTCTGGAGACCATCCAACAGACCATCCAACAGTATATATGTTCTGAGACCATCCAACAGACCATCCAACAGACAATCCAACAGTATATATGTTCTGGAGACCATCCAACAGCATATATGTTCCGGAGACCATCTAACAGACCACCCAACATTATATATGTTCTGGAGACTATCCAACAGTATATATGTTCCGGAGAACAACCAAAGACCACCCAACAGTATATATGTTCTGGAGACCATCCAACAGACCATCCAGCAGTATATATGTTCGGGAGACCATCCAACAGCATATATGTTCTGGAGACCATCCAACAGCATATATGTTCTGGAGACCACCCAACAGTATATATGTTCTGGAGACCATCCAACAGACCATCCAACAGTATATATGTTCTGGAGACCATCCAACAGACCATCCAGCAGTATATATGTTCGGAGACCATCCAACAGCATATATGTTCTGGAGACCATCCAACAGCATATATGTTCTGGAGACCACCCAACAGTATATATGTTCTGGAGACCATCCAACAGACCATCCAACAGTATATATGTTCTGGAGACCATCCAACAGACCATCCAGCAGTATATATGTTCGGGAGACCATCCAACAGCATATATGTTCTGGAGACCATCCAACAGCATATATGTTCTGGAGACCATCCAACAGACCATCCAACAGTATATATGTTCCGGAGACCATCCAACAGACCATCCAACAGTATATATGTTCTGGAGACAATCCAACAGCATATATGTTCTGGAGACCATCCAACAGCATATATGTTCTGGAGACCATCGAACAGACCACCCAACAGTCTATATGTTCTGGAGACCACCCAACAGTATATATGTTCTGGAGACCATCCAACAGCATATATGTTCTGGAGACCATCCAACAGCATATATGTTCTGGAGACCATCCAACAGCATATATGTTCTGGAGACCATCCAACAGACCATCCAACAGTATATATGTTCCGGAGACCATCCAACAGACCATCCAACAGTATATATGTTCTGGAGACCATCCAACAGCATATATGTTCTGGAGACCATCCAACAGACCACCCAACAGTCTATATGTTCTGGAGACCACCCAACAGTATATATGTTCTGGAGACCATCCAACAGCATATATGTTCTGGAGACCATCCAACAGACCATCCAACAGTATATATGTTCCGGAGACCATCCAACAGACCATCCAACAGTATATATGTTCTGGAGACAATCCAACAGCATATATGTTCTGGAGACCATCCAACAGCATATATGTTCTGGAGACCATCCAACAGACCACCCAACAGTCTATATGTTCTGGAGACCACCCAACAGTATATATGTTCTGGAGACCACCCAACAGTATATATGTTCTGGAGACCATCCAACAGCATATATGTTCTGGAGACCATCCAACAGCATATATGTTCTGGAGACCATCCAACAGCATATATGTTCTGGAGACCATCCAACAGACCATCCAACAGTATATATGTTCCGGAGACCATCCAACAGACCATCCAACAGTATATATGTTCTGGAGACCATCCAACAGCATATATGTTCTGGAGACCATCCAACAGCATATATGTTCTGGAGACCATCCAACAGACCATCCAACAGACCACCCAACAGTCTATATGTTCTGGAGACCACCCAACAGTATATATGTTCTGGAGACCATCCAACAGCATATATGTTCTGGAGACCATCCAACAGTATATATGTTCTGGAGACCATCCAACAGACCATCCAACAGTATATATGTTCTGGAGACCATCCAACAGACCATCCAACAGTATATATGTTCTGGAGACCATCCAACAGACCACCCAACAGACCATCCAACAGACCACCCAACAGTATATATGTTCTGGAGACCATCCAACACTATATATGTTCCGGAGACCATCCAACAGACCACCCAACAGTATATATGTTCTGGAGACCATCCAACAGCATATATGTTCTGGAGACCATCCAACAGACCATCCAATAGACCATCCAACAGTATATATGTTCTGGAGACCATCAAACAGACCATCCAACAGACCATCCAGCAGTATATATGTTCTGGAGACCACCCAACAGCATATATGTTCCGGAGACCATCCAACAGACCACCCAACAGACCATCCAATAGACCATCCAACAGTATATATGTTCTGGAGACCATCCAACAGACCACCCAACAGTATATATGTTCTGGAGACCATCCAACAGACAATCCAGCAGTATATATGTTCTGGAGACCATCCAACAGCATATATGTTCTGGAGACCATCCAACAGACAATCCAGCAGTATATATGTTCTGGAGACCACCCAACAGTATATATGTTCTGGAGACCATCCAACAGCATATATGTTCTGGAGACCATCCAACAGTATATATGTTCTGGAGACCATCCAACAGACCATCCAACAGTATATATGTTCTGGAGACCATCCAACAGACCATCCAACAGTATATATGTTCTGGAGACCATCCAACAGACCACCCAACAGACCATCCAACAGACCACCCAACAGTATATATGTTCTGGAGACCATCCAACACTATATATGTTCCGGAGACCATCCAACAGACCACCCAACAGTATATATGTTCTGGAGACCATCCAACAGACCATCCAACAGTATATATGTTCTGGAGACCATCCAACAGACCACCCAACAGACCATCCAACAGACCACCCAACAGTATATATGTTCTGGAGACCATCCAACACTATATATGTTCCAGAGACCATCCAACAGACCACCCAACAGTATATATGTTCTGGAGACCACCCAACAGCATATATGTTCTGGAGACCATCCAACAGACCATCCAATAGACCATCCAGCAGTATATATGTTCTGGAGACCACCCAACAGCATATATGTTCTGGAGACCATCCAACAGTATATATGTTCCGGAGACCACCCAACAGACCACCCAACAGACCATCCAACAGACCATCCATCAGTATACATGTTCTGGAGACCATCCAACAGACCATCCAACACACCACCCAACAGTATATATGTTCTGGAGACCATCCAACAGACCATCCAACAGTATATATGTTCCGGAGACCATCCAACAGACCATCCAACAGTATAAATGTTCTGGAGACCATCCAACAGCATATATGTTCTGGAGACCATCAAACAGACCATCCAACATACCATCCAGCAGTATATATGTTCTGGAGACCATCCAACAGTTTATATGTTCCGGAGACCATCCAACAGACCATCCAACAGACCACCCAAGAGTATATATGTTCCAGAGACCATCCACAAACCATCCAACAGACCATCTAAACAGACCACCCAACAGTATATATGTTCTGGAGACCACCCAACAGACCAACCAACAAACCATCCAACAGTATATATGTTCTGGAGACTATCCAACAGACCATCCAACAGCATATATGTTCTGGAGACCATCCAACAGCATATATGTTCTGGAGACCATCCAACAGACCATCCAACAGTATATATGTTCTGGAGACCATCCAAAGCATATATGTTCTGGAGACCATCCAACAGACCATCCAACAGACCAGCCAACAGTATATATATTCCGGAGACCATCCAACAGACCATCCAACAGTATATATGTTCTGGAGACCATCCAACAGCATATATGTTCTGGAGACCATCCAACAGTATATATGTTCTGGAGACCATCCAACAGACCATCCAACAGTATATATGTTCTGGAGACCATCCAACAGACCACCCAACAGACCATCCAACAGACCACCCAACAGTATATCTGTTCTGGAGACCATCCAACAGACCATCCAACAGTATATATGTTCTGGAGACCATCCAACAGCATATATGTTCTGGAGACCATCCAACAGCATATATGTTCTATAAAACTATAAAACAGGAAAATAATGGTCCTTTTTATCAGCGATTCCCCACTCCCCTCTGTTTTCCCATCTATTAGATCTTTGGAGTGACATAATGGTAATGTTGACTGTCTTACTGATACAAACTATATTATGTGTAAGTATTTCATTTTCATGGTCATCCAACAGACCACCCAACAGTCTATATGTTCTGGAGACCACCCAACAGTATATATGTTCTGGAGACCATCCAACAGCATATATGTTCTGGAGACCATCCAACAGCATATATGTTCTGGAGATCATCCAACAGCGTATATGTTCTGGAGACCATCCAGAAGCATATATGTTCTGGAGACCATCCAACAGACCATCCAACAGTATATGTGTTCCGGAGACCATCCGACAGACCACCCAACAGTATATATGTTCTGGAGACAATCCAACAGCATATATGTTCTGGAGACCATCCAACAGCATATATGTTCTGGAGACCATCCAACAGACCATCCAACAGACCATCCAATAGACCATCCAACAGTATATATGTTCTGGAGACCATCAAACAGACCATCCAACAGACCATCCAGCAGTATATATGTTCTGGAGACCACCCAACAGCATATATGTTCCGGAGACCATCCAACAGACCACCCAACAGACCATCCAATAGACCATCCAACAGTATATATGTTTTGGAGACCATCCAACAGACCATCCAACAGACCACCCAACAGTATATATGTTCTGGAGACCATCCAACAGACCATCCAGCAGTATATATGTTCTGGAGACCATCCAACAGCATATATGTTCTGGAGACCATCCAACAGACCACCCAACAGACCACCCAACAGACCATCCAACAGACCATCCAACAGTATATATGTTCTGGAGACCATCCAACAGACCATCCAACAGACCACCCAACAGTATATATGTTCTGGAGACCATCCAACAGACAATCCAGCAGTATATATGTTCTGGAGACCATCCAACAGCATATATGTTCTGGAGACCATCCAACAGACCATCCAACAGTATATATGTTCTGGAGACCATCCAACAGCATATATGTTCTGGAGACCATCCAACAGCATATATGTTCTGGAGACCATCCAACAGACCATCCAACAGACCATCCAACAGTATATATGTTCCGGAGACCATCCAAAAGACCATCCAACAGTATACATGTTCCGGAGACCATCCAACAGACCATCCAACAGACCATCCAACAGACCACCCAACAGTATATATGTTCCGGAGACCATCCACAGACCATCCAACAGACCATCCAAACAGACCACCCAACAGTATATATGTTCTGGAGACCACCCAACAGACCAACCAACAAACCATCCAACAGTATATATGTTCTGGAGACCATCCAACAGACCATCCAACAGCATATATGTTCTGGAGACCATCCAACAGACCATCCAACAGCATATATGTTCTGGAGACCCCCCAACTGTATATATGTTCTGGAGACCATCCAACAGTATATATGTTCCGGAGATCATCCAACAGACCATCCAACAGACCATCCAACAGTATATACCTTAACTGGAGACCATCCAACAGCATATATGTTCTGGAGACCATCCAA
>NC_056441.1:8706136-8722841 GCF_018296145.1 Oncorhynchus tshawytscha | reverse complement strand
TTCTGGAGACCATCCAACAGACCATCCAACAGTATATATGTTCTGGAGACCATCCAACAGTATATATGTTCTGGAGACCATCCAACAGACCATCCAACAGTATATATTTGGAGACCTCCAACAGAGACCATCCAACAGACCATCCAACAGTATATATGTTCTGGAGACCATCCAACAGACCATTCAACAGTATATATGTTCTGGAGACCATCCAACAGACCATCCAACAGTATATATGTTCTGGAGACCATCCAACTGGAGACCATCCAACAGCATATATGTTCTGGAGACCATCCAACAGTATATATGTTGGAGACCATCCAACAGACCATCCAACAGTTTATATGTTCTGGAGACCATCCAACAGACCCTCCAACAGACCATCCAACAGACCATCCAACAGCATATATGTTCTGGAGACCATCCAACAGACCATCCAACAGACCATCCAACAGTATATATGTTCTGGAGACCATCCAACAGTATATATGTTCTGGAGACCATCCAACAGACCATCCAACAGTATATATGTTCTGGAGACCATCCAACAGACAACAGCAGTATATATGTTCTGGAGACCATCCAACAGCATATATGTTCTGGAGACCATCCAACAGACCATCCAACAGTATATATGTTCTGGAGACCATCCAACAGACCATCCAACAGACCACCCAACAGTCTATATGTTCTGGAGACCACCCAACAGTATATATGTTCTGGAGACCATCCAACACTATATATGTTCCGGAGACCATCCAACAGCATATATGTTCTGGAGACCATCCAACAGACCATCCAACAGACCACCCAACAGTATATATGTTCTGGAGACCATCCAACACTATATATGTTCCGGAGACCATCCAACAGACCATCCAACAGTATATATGTTCTGGAGACCATCCAACAGACCATCCAACAGTATATATGTTCTGGAGACCATCCAACAGCATATATGTTCTGGAGACCATCCAACAGCATATATGTTCTGGAGACCATCCAACAGACCATCCAACAGCATATATGTTCTGGAGACTCCCCAACTGTATATATGTTCTGGAGACCATCCAACAGTATATATGTTCCGGAGATCATCCAACAGACCATCCAAACAGTATATATGTTCTGGAGACCTTCCAACAGTATATATGTTCTGGAGACCATCCAACAGCATATATGTTCTGGAGACCATCCAACAGACCATCCAACAGTATATATGTTCTGGAGACCATCCAACAGTATATATGTTCTGGAGACCATCCAACAGACCATCCAACAGTATATATTTTCTGGAGACCATCCAACAGACCATCCAACAGTATATATGTTCTGGAGACCATCCAACAGACCACCCAACAGACCATCCAACAGACCACCCAACAGTATATATGTTCTGGAGACCATCCAACACTATATATGTTCCGGAGACCATCCAACAGACCATCCAACAGTATATATGTTCTGGAGAACATCCAACAGACCATCCAACAGTATATATGTTCTGGAGACCATCCAACAGACCATCCAACAGACCATCCAACAGTATATATGTTCGGAGACCATCCACAGACCATCCAACAGACCATCCAAACAGACCACCCAACAGTATATATGTTCTGGAGACCATCCAACACTATATGTTCGGAGACCATCCAACAGACCATCCAACAGTATATATGTTCTGGAGACCATCCAACAGACCATCCAACAGTATATATGTTCTGGAGACCATCCAACAGCATATATGTTCTGGAGACTATCCAACAGCATATATGTTCTGGAGACCATCCAACAGACCATCCAACAGACCACCCAACAGTCTATATGTTCTGGAGACCACCCAACAGTATATATGTTCTGGAGACCATCCAACAGCATATATGTTCTGGAGACCATCCAACAGCATATATGTTCTGGAGATCATCCAACAGCGTATATGTTCTGGAGACCATCCAACAGACCATCCAACAGCATATATGTTCTGGAGACCCCCCAACTGTATATATGTTCTGGAGACCATCCAACAGTATATATGTTCCGGAGACCATCCAACAGACCATCCAACAGTATATATGTTCAGGAGACCATCCAACAACATATATGTTCTGGAGACCATCCAACAGCATATATGTTCTGGAGACCATCCAACAGTATATATGTTCTGGAGACCATCCAACAGACCATCCAACAGTATATACCTTCTGGAGACCATCCAACAGCATATATGTTCTGGAGACCATCCAACAGACCATCCAACAGACCATCCAACAGTATATATGTTCTGGAGACCATCCAACAGACCATCCAACGGTATATATGTTCTGGAGACCATCCAACAGACCATCCAACAGACCATCCAACAGTATATATGTTCTGGAGACCATCCAACAGACCATCCAACAGACCATCCAACAGTATACATGTTCCGGAGACCATCCAACAGACCATCCAAACAGTATATATGTTCTGGAGACCATCCAACAGTATATATGTTCTGGAGACCATCCAACAGCATATATGTTCTGGAGACCATCCAACAGACCATCCAACAGACCATCCAACAGTATATACCTTCTGGAGACCATCCAACAGCATATATGTTCTGGAGACCATCCAACAGACCATCCAACAGTATATATGTTCTGGAGACCATCCAACAGACCATCCAACAGACCATCCAACAGTATATATGTTCTGGAGACCATCCAACAGACCATCCAACAGACCATCCAACAGTATATATGTTCTGGAGACCATCCAACAGACCATCCAACAGACCATCCAACAGTATATATGTTCTGGAAACCATCCAACAGACCATCCAACAGACCATCCAACAGTATACATGTTCGGAGACCATCCAACAGACCATCCAAACAGTATATATGTTCTGGAGACCATCCAACAGTATATATGTTCTGGAGACCATCCAACAGCATATATGTTCTGGAGACCATCCAACAGACCATCCAACAGACCATCCAACAGTATATACCTTCTGGAGACCATCCAACAGCATATATGTTCTGGAGACCATCCAACAGACCATCCAACAGACCATCCAACAGTATATATGTTCCGGAGACCATACAACAGACCATCCAACAGTATATATGTTCTGGAGACCATCCAACAGACCATCCAACAGACCATCCAACAGACCATCCAACAGCATATATGTTCTGGAGACCATCCAACAGTATATATGTTCTGGAGACCATCCAACAGCATATATGTTCTGGAGACCATCCAACAGACCATCCAACAGTATATATGTTCTGGAGACCATCCAACAGCATATATGTTCTGGAGACCATCCAACAGACCATCCAACAGACCATCCAACAGTATATATGTTCTGGAGACCATCCAACAGACCATCCAACAGTATATATGTTCTGGAGACCATCCAACAGACCATCCAACAGACCATCCAACAGTATATATGTTCTGGAGACCATCCAACAGACCATCCAACAGACCATCCAACAGTATATATGTTCGGAGACCATCCAACAGACCATCCAAACAGTATATATGTTCTGGAGACCATCCAACAGTATATATGTTCTGGAGACCATCCAACAGCATATATGTTCTGGAGACCATCCAACAGACCATCCAACAGACCATCCAACAGTATATATGTTCCGGAGACAACCCAACAGACCAACCAACAAACAATCCAACAGTATATATGTTCTGGAGACCATCCAACAGACCATCCAACAGACCATCCAACAGCATATATGTTCTGGAGACCATCCAACAGTATATATGTTCTGGAGACCATCCAACAGACCATCCAACAGTATATATGTTCTGGAGACCATCCAACAGACCATCCAACAGTATATATGTTCTGGAGACCATCCAACAGACCATCCAACAGTATATATGTTCTGGAGACCATCCAACAGCATATATGTTCCGGAGACCATCCAACAGACCATCCAACAGTATATATGTTCTGGAGACCATCCAACAGACCACCCAACAGACCATCCAACAGACCACCCAACAGTATATATGTTCTGGAGACCATCCAACACTATATATGTTCCGGAGACCATCCAACAGCATATATGTTCTGGAGACCATCCAACAGACCATCCAACAGACCATCCAACAGAATATATGTTCTGGAGACCATCCAACAGCGTACATGTTCTGGAGACCATCCAACAGCATATATGTTCTGGGGACCATCCAACAGACCATCCAACAGCATATATGTTCCGGAGACCATCCAACAGACCATCCAACAGACCATCCAACAGTATATATGTTCTGGAGACCATCCAACAGCATATATGTTCTGGAGATCATCCAACAGCGTATATGTTCTGGAGACCATCCAGAAGCATATATGTTCTGGAGACCATCCAACAGACCATCCAACAGTATATGTGTTCCGGAGACCATCCGACAGACCACCCAACAGTATATATGTTCTGGAGACCATCCAACAGTATACATGTTCTGGAGACCATCCAACAGCATATATGTTCTGGAGACCATCCAACAGCATATATGTTCTGGAGACCATCCAACAGACCACCCAACAGACCATCCAACAGACCATCCAACAGTATATATGTTCTGGAGACCATCCAACAGACCATCCAACAGACCACCCAACAGTATATATGTTCTGGAGACCATCCAACAGACAATCCAGCAGTATATATGTTCTGGAGACCATCCAACAGCATATATGTTCTGGAGACCATCCAACAGACCATCCAACAGCATATATGTTCTGGAGACCATCCAACAGCATATATGTTCTGGAGACCATCCAACAGACCATCCAACAGACCATCCAACAGTATACATGTTCCGGAGACCATCCAAATGACCATCCAACAGTATACATGTTCCGGAGACCATCCAACAGACCATCCAACAGACCATCCAACAGACCACCCAACAGTATATATGTTCCGGAGACCATCCACAGACCATCCAACAGACCATCCAAACAGACCACCCAACAGTATATATGTTCTGGAGACCACCCAACAGACCAACCAACAAACAATCCAACAGTATATATGTTCCGGAGACCATCCAACAGCATATATGTTCTGGAGACCATCCAACAGCATATATGTTCTGGAGATCATCCAACAGCGTATATGTTCTGGAGACCATCCAACACTATATATGTTCCGGAGACCATCCAACAGACCATCCAACAGTATATATGTTCTGGAGACCATCCAACAGACCATCCAACAGTATATATGTTCGGAGACCATCCAACAGACCATCCAACAGACCATCCAACAGACCATCCAACAGTATATATGTTCTGGAGACCATCCACAGACCATCCAACAGACCATCCAAACAGACCACCCAATAGTATATATGTTCTGGAGACCATCCAACACTATATATGTTCGGAGACCATCCAACAGACCATCCAACAGTATATATGTTCTGGAGACCATCCAACAGACCATCCAACAGTATATATGTTCTGGAGACCATCCAACAGCATATATGTTCTGGAGACCATCCAACAGACCATCCAACAGCATATATGTTCTGGAGACCCCCCAACTGTATATATGTTCTGGAGACCATCCAACAGTATATATGTTCCGGAGATCATCCAACAGACCATCCAACAGTATACATGTTCCGGAGACCATCCAACAGACCATCCAAACAGTATATATGTTCTGGAGACCATCCAACAGTATATATGTTCTGGAGACCATCCAACAGCATATATGTTCTGGAGACCATCCAACAGACCATCCAACAGACCATCCAACAGTATATACCTTCTGGAGACCATCTAACAGCATATATGTTCTGGAGACCATCCAACAGACCATCCAACAGACCATCCAACAGTATATATGTTCTGGAGACCATCCAACAGACCATCCAACAGTATATATGTTCTGGAGACCATCCAACAGACCATCCAACAGACCATCCAACAGTATATATGTTCTGGAGACCATCCAACAGACCATCCAACAGACCATCCAACAGTATACATGTTCCGGAGACCATCCAACAGACCATCCAAACAGTATATATGTTCTGGAGACCATCCAACAGCATATATGTTCTGGAGACCATCCAACAGACCATCCAACAGACCATCCAACAGTATATGTTCTGGAGACCATCCAACAGCATATATGTTCTGGAGACCATCCAACAGACCATCCAACAGACCATCCAACAGTATATATGTTCTGGAGACCATCCAACAGACCATCCAACAGTATATATGTTCTGGAGACCATCCAACAGACCATCCAACAGTATATATGTTCTGGAGACCATCCAACAGTCCATCCAACAGACCATCCAACAGTATACATGTTCCGGAGACCATCCAACAGACCATCCAAACAGTATATATGTTCTGGAGACCATCCAACAGTATATATGTTCTGGAGACCATCCAACAGCATATATGTTCTGGAGACCATCCAACAGACCATCCAACAGACCATCCAACAGTATATATGTTCCGGAGACCATCCAACAGACCATCCAACAGTATATATGTTCTGGAGACCATCCAACAGACCATCCAACAGACCATCCAACAGTATATATGTTCTGGAGACCATCCAACAGACCATCCAATAGACCATCCAACAGTATATATGTTCTGCAGACCATCCAACAGTATATATGTTCTGGAGACCATCCAACAGTATATATGTTCTGGAGACCATCCAACAGTATATATGTTCTGGAGACCATCCAACAGCATATATGTTCTGGAGACCATCCAACAGACCATCCAACAGTATATATGTTCTGGAGACCATCCAACAGTATATATGTTCTGGAGACCATCCAACAGACCATCCAACAGTATATATGTTCTGGAGACCATCCAACAGACCATCCAACAGTATATATGTTCTGGAGACCATCCAACAGACCATCCAACAGTATATATGTTCCGGAGACCATCCGACAGACCATCCAACAGTATATATGTTCTGGAGACCATCCAACAGTATATATGTTCTGGAGACCATCCAACAGACCATCCTACAGTATATATGTTCTGGAGACCATCCAACAGACCATCCAACAGTATATATGTTCTGGAGACCATCCAACAGATCCAACAGACCATCCAACAGACCATCCAACAGTATATATGTTCTGGAGACCATCCAACAGACCATCCAACAGTATATATGTTCTGGAGACCATCCAACAGACCATCCAACAGTATATATGTTCTGGAGACCATCCAACAGACCATCCAACAGTATATATGTTCTGGAGACCATCCAACAGCATATATGTTCGGAGACCATCCAACAGACCATCCAACAGTATATATGTTCTGGAGACCATCCAACAGACCACCCAACAGTATATATGTTCTGGAGACCATCCAACACTATATATGTTCCGGAGACCATCCAACAGCATATATGTTCTGGAGACCATCCAACAGACCATCCAACAGACCATCCAACAGAATATATGTTCTGGAGACCATCCAACAGCATACATGTTCTGGAGACCATCCAACAGCATATATGTTCTGGGGACCATCCAACAGACCATCCAACAGCATATATGTTCGGAGACCATCCAACAGACCATCCAACAGACCATCCAACAGTATATATGTTCTGGAGACCATCCAACAGCATATATGTTCTGGAGACCATCCAACAGCGTATATGTTCTGGAGACCATCCAGAAGCATATATGTTCTGGAGACCATCCAACAGACCATCCAACAGTATACGGAGACCATCCAACAGACCACCCAACAGTATATATGTTCTGGAGACCATCCAACAGTATACATGTTCTGGAGACCATCCAACAGCATATATGTTCTGGAGACCATCCAACAGCATATATGTTCTGGAGACCATCCAACAGACCACCCAACAGACCATCCAACAGACCATCCAACAGTATATATGTTCTGGAGACCATCCAACAGACCATCCAACAGACCACCCAACAGTATATATGTTCTGGAGACCATCCAACAGACAATCCAGCAGTATATATGTTCTGGAGACCATCCAACAGCATATATGTTCTGGAGACCATCCAACAGACCATCCAACAGTATATATGTTCTGGAGACCATCCAACAGCATATATGTTCTGGAGACCATCCAACAGCATATATGTTCTGGAGACCATCCAACAGACCATCCAACAGTATACATGTTCGGAGACCATCCAAAGACCATCCAACAGTATACATGTTCGGAGACCATCCAACAGACCATCCAACAGACCAACCAACAAACAATCCAACAGTATATATGTTCCGGAGACCATCCACAGACCATCCAACAGACCATCCAAACAGACCACCCAACAGTATATATGTTCTGGAGACCACCCAACAGACCAACCAACAAACAATCCAACAGTATATATGTTCTGGAGACCATCCAACAGCATATATGTTCTGGAGACCATCCAACAGCATATATGTTCTGGAGATCATCCAACAGCGTATATGTTCTGGAGACCATCCAACACTATATACGGAGACCATCCAACAGACCATCCAACAGTATATATGTTCTGGAGACCATCCAACAGACCATCCAACAGTATATATGTTCTGGAGACCATCCAACAGACCATCCAACAGACCATCCAACAGACCATCCAACAGTATATATGTTCCGGAGACCATCCACAGACCATCCAACAGACCATCCAAACAGACCACCCAACAGTATATATGTTCTGGAGACCATCCAACACTATATATGTTCCGGAGACCATCCAACAGACCATCCAACAGTATATATGTTCTGGAGACCATCCAACAGACCTTCCAACAGTATATATGTTCTGGAGACCATCCAACAGCATATATGTTCTGGAGACCATCCAACAGACCATCCAACAGCATATATGTTCTGGAGACCTCCCAACTGTATATATGTTCTGGAGACCATCCAACAGTATATGTTCCGGAGATCATCCAACAGACCATCCAACAGTATACATGTTCCGGAGACCATCCAACAGACCATCCAAACAGTATATATGTTCTGGAGACCATCCAACAGTATATATGTTCTGGAGACCATCCAACAGCATATATGTTCTGGAGACCATCCAACAGACCATCCAACAGACCATCCAACAGTATATACCTTCTGGAGACCATCCAACAGCATATATGTTCTGGAGACCATCCAACAGACCATCCAACAGACCATCCAACAGTATATATGTTCTGGAGACCATCCAACAGACCATCCAACAGTATATATGTTCTGGAGACCATCAAACAGACCATCCAACAGACCATCCAACAGTATATATGTTCTGGAGACCATCCAACAGACCATCCAACAGACCATCCAACAGTATACATGTTCGGAGACCATCCAACAGACCATCCAAACAGTATATATGTTCTGGAGACCATCCAACAGCATATATGTTCTGGAGACCATCCAACAGACCATCCAACAGACCATCCAACAGTATATACCTTCTGGAGACCATCCAACAGCATATATGTTCTGGAGACCATCCAACAGACCATCCAACAGACCATCCAACAGTATATATGTTCTGGAGACCATCCAACAGACCATCCAACAGTATATATGTTCTGGAGACCATCCAACAGACCATCCAACAGTATATATGTTCTGGAGACCATCCAACAGACCATCCAACAGACCATCCAACAGTATACATGTTCGGAGACCATCCAACAGACCATCCAAACAGTATATATGTTCTGGAGACCATCCAACAGTATATATGTTCTGGAGACCATCCAACAGCATATATGTTCTGGAGACCATCCAACAGACCATCCAACAGACCATCCAACAGTATATATGTTCTGGAGACCATCCAACAGACCATTCAACAGTATATATGTTCTGGAGACCATCCAACAGACCATCCAACAGACCATCCAACAGTATATATGTTCTGGAGACCATCCAACAGCATATATGTTCTTTAGACCATCCAACAGACCACCCAACAGACCATCCAACAGACCATCCAACAGTATATATGTTCTGGAGACCATCCAACAGACCATCCAACAGACCATCCAACAGTATATATGTTCTGGAGACCATCCAACAGACAATCCAGCAGTATATATGTTCCGGAGACCATCCAACAGTATATATGTTCTGGAGACCATCCAACAGCATATATGTTCTGGAGACCATCCAACAGCATATATGTTCTGGAGACCATCCAACAGACCATCCAACAGACCATCCAACAGTATATATGTTCCGGAGACCATCCAAAAGACCATCCAACAGTATACATGTTCCGGAGACCATCCAACAGACCACCCAACAGTATATATGTTCCGGAGACCATCCACAGACCATCCAACAGACCATCCAAACAGACCACCCAACAGTATATATGTTCTGGAGACCACCCAACAGACCAACCAACAAACAATCCAACAGTATATATGTTCTGGAGACCATCCAACAGCATATATGTTCTGGAGACCATCCAACAGCATATATGTTCTGGAGATCATCCAACAGCGTATATGTTCTGGAGACCATCCAACACTATATATGTTCCGGAGACCATCCAACAGACCATCCAACAGTATATATGTTCTGGAGACCATCCAACAGACCATCCAACAGTATATATGTTCTGGAGACCATCCAACAGACCATCCAACAGACCATCCAACAGACCATCCAACAGTATATATGTTCCGGAGACCATCCACAGACCATCCAACAGACCATCCAAACAGACCACCCAATAGTATATATGTTCTGGAGACCATCCAACAGCATATATGTTCTGGAGACCATCCAACAAACCATCCAACAGTATATATGTTCTGGAGACCATCCAACAGACCATCCAACAGCATATATGTTCTGGAGACCATCCAACAGACCATCCAACAGCATATATGTTCTGGAGACCCCCCAACTGTATATATGTTCTGGAGACCATCCAACAGTATATATGTTCCGGAGATCATCCAACAGACCATCCAACAGTATACATGTTCCGGAGACCATCCAACAGACCATCCAAACAGTATATATGTTCTGGAGACCATCCAACAGTATATATGTTCTGGAGACCATCCAACAGCATATATGTTCTGGAGACCATCCAACAGACCATCCAACAGACCATCCAACAGTATATACCTTCTGGAGACCATCCAACAGCATATATGTTCTGGAGACCATCCAACAGACCATCCAACAGACCATCCAACAGTATATATGTTCTGGAGACCATCCAACAGACCATCCAACAGTATATATGTTCTGGAGACCATCCAACAGACCATCCAACAGACCATCCAACAGTATATATGTTCTGGAGACCATCCAACAGACCATCCAACAGACCATCCAACAGTATACATGTTCTGGAGACCATCCAACAGACCATCCAAACAGTATATATGTTCTGGAGACCATCCAACAGCATATATGTTCTGGAGACCATCCAACAGACCATCCAACAGACCATCCAACAGTATATACCTTCTGGAGACCATCCAACAGCATATATGTTCTGGAGACCATCCAACAGACCATCCAACAGACCATCCAACAGTATATATGTTCTGGAGACCATCCAACAGACCATCCAACAGTATATATGTTCTGGAGACCATCCAACAGACCATCCAACAGTATATATGTTCTGGAGACCATCCAACAGTCCATCCAACAGACCATCCAACAGTATACATGTTCGGAGACCATCCAACAGACCATCCAACAGTATATATGTTCTGGAGACCATCCAACAGTATATATGTTCTGGAGACCATCCAACAGCATATATGTTCTGGAGACCATCCAACAGACCATCCAACAGACCATCCAACAGTATATATGTTCTGGAGACCATCCAACAGACCATTCAACAGTATATATGTTCTGGAGACCATCCAACAGACCATCCAACAGACCATCCAACAGTATATATGTTCTGGAGACCATCCAACAGACCATCCAATAGACCATCCAACAGTATATATGTTCTGCAGACCATCCAACAGTATATATGTTCTGGAGACCATCCAACAGTATATATGTTCTGGAGACCATCCAACAGTATATATGTTCTGGAGACCATCCAACAGCATATATGTTCTGGAGACCATCCAACAGACCATCCAACAGTATATATGTTCTGGAGACCATCCAACAGTATATATGTTCTGGAGACCATCCAACAGACCATCCAACAGTATATATTTTCTGGAGACCATCCAACAGACCATCCAACAGTATATATGTTCTGGAGACCATCCAACAGACCATTCAACAGTATATATGTTCTGGAGACCATCCAACAGACCATCCAACAGTATATATGTTCTGGAGACCACCCAACAGTATATATGTTCCGGAGACCATCCAACAGACCATCCTACAGTATATATGTTCTGGAGACCATCCAACAGACCATCCAACAGTATATATGTTCTGGAGACCATCCAACAGACCCTCCAACAGACCATCCAACAGACCATCCAACAGCATATATGTTCTGGAGACCATCCAACAGACCATCCAACAGACCATCCAACAGTATATATGTTCTGGAGACCATCCAACAGTATATATGTTCTGGAGACCATCCAACAGACCATCCAACAGTATATATGTTCTGGAGACCATCCAACAGCATATATGTTCCGGAGACCATCCAACAGACCATCCAACAGTATATATGTTCTGGAGACCATCCAACAGACCATCCAATAGACCATCCAACAGTATATATGTTCTGGAGACCATCCAACAGCATATATGTTCCGGAGACCATCCAACAGTATATATGTTCTGGAGACCATCCAACAGACCATCCAACAGTATATATGTTCTGGAGACCATCCAATAGACCATCCAATAGACCATCCAACAGTATATATGTTCTGCAGACCATCCAACAGACCATCCAACAGACCATCCAATAGTATATATGTTCCTTATGTTGGAAAGGTGTTATCCTATGTCAGTGCCAAGTTGAAAGTCACTGTGCTCTTCAGTAAGGTCATTCTTCTGCCAGTGTTTGTCCATGGAGATTACATGGCTGTTCTTATTCATATTTATACACCTGTGGTTACATATAATATATATATATACAGTGCCTTGCGAAAGTATTCGGCCCCCTTGAACTTTGCGACCTTTTGCCACATTTCAGGCTTCAAACATAAAGATATAAAACTGTATTTTTTTGTGAAGAATCAACAACAAGTGGGACACAATCATGAAGTGGAACGACATTTATTGGATATTTCAAACTTTTTTAACAAAGCAAAAACTGAAAAATCGAGCGTGCAAAATTATTCAGCCCCTTTACCTTCTGTGCAGCAAACTCTCTCCAGAAGTTCAGTGAGGATCTCTGAATGATCCAATGTTGACCTAAATGACTAATGATGATACATACAATCCACCTGTGTGTATTCAAGTCTCCGTATAAATGCACCTGCACTGTGATAGTCTCAGAGGTCCGTTAAAAGCGCAGAGAGCATCATGAAGAACAAGGAACAGACCAGGCAGGTCTGAGATACTGTTGTGAAGAAGTTTAAAGCCGGATTTGGATACAACATTTTTTCCCAAGCTTTAAACATCCCAAGGAGCACTGTGCAAGCGATAATATTGAAATGGAAGGAGTATCAGACCACTGCAAATCTACCAAGACCTGGCCGTCTCTCTAAACTTTCAGCTCATACAAGGAGAAGACTGATCAGAGATGCAGCCAAGAGGCCCATGATCACTCTGGATGAACTGCAGAGATCTACAGCTGAGGTGGGAGACTCTGTCCATAGGACAACAATCAGTTGTATATTGCACAAATCTGGCCTTTATGGAAGAGTGGCAAGAAGAAAGCCATTTCTTAAAGATATCCATAAAAAGTGTTGTTTAAAGTTTGCCACAAGCCACCTGGGAGACACACCAAACATGTGGAAGAAGGTGCTCTGGTCAGATGAAACCAAAATTGAACTTTTTGGCAACAATGCAAAATGTTATGTTTGGCGTAAAAGCAACACAGCTCATCACCCTGAACACACCATCCCCACTGTCAAACATGGTGGTGGCAGCATCATGGTTTGGGCCTGCTTTTCTTCAGCAGGGACAGGGAAGATGGTTAAAATTGATGGGAAGATGGATGGAGCCAAATACAGGACCATTCTGGAAGAAAACCTGATGGAGTCTGCAAAAGACCTGAGACTGGGACAGAGATTTGTCTTCCAACAAGACAATGATCCAAAACATAAAGCAAAATCTACAATGGAATGGTTCAAAAATAAACATATCCAGGTGTTAGAATGGCCAAGTCAAAGTCCAGACCTGAATCCAATCGAGAATCTGTGGAAAGAACTGAAAACTGCTGTTCACAAATGCTCTCCATCCAACCTCACTGAGCTCGAGCTGTTTTGCAAGGAGGAATGGGAAAAAATTTCAGTCTCTCGATGTGCAAAACTGACAGAGACATACCCCAAGCGACTTACAGCTGTAATCGCAGCAAAAGGTGGCGCTACAAAGTATTAACTTAAGGGGGCTGAATAATTTTGCACGCCCAATTTTTCAGTTTTTGATTTGTTAAAAAAGTTTGAAATATCCAATAAATGTCGTTCCACTTCATGATTGTGTCCCACTTGTTGTTGATTCTTCACAAAAAAATACAGTTTCATATCTTAATGTTTGAAGCCTGAAATGTGGCAAAAGGTCGCAAAGTTCAAGGGGGCCAAATACTTTCGCAAGGCACTGTATATATAGAGAGAGAGAGAGAGGAAGAGAGAAAGAAAGGAGAGAGAGAGAGAGAAGGAGAGAGAGAGAAAGGAGAGAGAGAGAGAGAGAGAGAGAGAGAGAGAGAGAGAAGGAGAGAGAGAGAGAGCGAGAGGAGAGAGAAGAGAGAGAAGGAGAGAGAGAGAGAGAGAGAAGGAGAGAGAGAAGAGAGAAAGAAGAGAGACAGAGAATGAAGAGAGAGAGAGAAAGAAGGAGAGAGAGCGAGAGAGAGGGGGAGAGAGAGGAGAGAGAGAGAGACAGAGAAAGAAGGAGAGAGAGAGAGACAGAGAAAGAAGGAGAGAGAGCGAGAGAGAGAGAGGGGGAGAGAGAAAGAAAGGAGAGAGAGAGAGAGAAGGAGAGAGAGAGAAAGGAGAGAGAGAGAGAGAGAAGGAGAGAGAGAGAGAAGAGGAGAGAGACAGAGAATGAAGGAGAGAGAGAGAGAGAGAGAGGAGAGAGAGCGAGAGAGAGAAAGAAGGAGAGAGAGAGAATGAAGGAGAGAGAGAGAGAAAGAAGGAGAGAGAGCGAGAGAGAGAGGGGGAGAGAGAAGGAGAGAGAGAGAGACAGAGAAAGAAGGAGAGAGAGAGAGACAGAGAAAGAAGGAGAGAGAGCGAGAGAGAGAGAGGGGGAGAGAGAGACTGAGTCCGCTGCAGGTGGACTCTTAGCTGTCTTCTTGCCTTTATGCCCACTTGTATTCCTCTGTAACAGTAGTGTTTGTCTGGAGGAGTGTTACTGTTAACCCTGCACTGCAGCAGAGCAGCCCTCTAACACTACGCTAGCCCAGCTACCTTCAGACTTAGTCTGCGTCCCAAATGGGCCCCCTATTCCTTCTGCAATGCACTACTTTTAACCAGGGAACGTAGGGCCTCTGATCAAAAGTACTGCACTATATAAGGAATATCATTTAGGATGCAAAGCCCCTTCTCCATACAAGGCCACCTCACCCTCTGACAGCCATTTGAAATTCCCCTCGATGCAGCAGGATTCTGTAAAGGCGTTGGCACGCTCTGTCATGGTTATAGAGTTATAGGTTTAGTCACAAATGGCACCCTATTCTATTTGTAGTGCACTACTTTTGACCAGGGAATCCCACAGGGCTCTGATCGAAGGTAGTGCACTATATAGGGAATAGGGTGCCATTTGGGATGTAGATATGGGCTCTTAACTTTCACAGCTCTGTTCCAAAGGGTCCTTCACACATGCACAGATGTAGGATCTTAATTTGATCACCCTGTAGCAGGATAACTTTTGCAGGAATTGTAAAACTTGTTGTGTATTTGAGGTTTAAAAAGGCTTCTGAATTGTGTTATTTATACTTTGAGATTTCGAACTTGATTTTCCCCTTACAAATTTTTGTATCAACCCTTACAAATATGTCCGTTAATTATAGTCTACATAATAATTCACATTTCCTGTTGCTGCAGGATTATTTTCCTGCTGTAGCAAATCAATCAAATTGATTTATAAAGCCCTTCTTACATCAGCTGATGCCACAAAGTGCTGTACAGAAACCCAGCCTAAAACCCCAAACAGCAGGCAATGCAGACGTAGAAGCACGGTGGCTCAGAAAAACTCCCTAGAAAGAACTGGCTCAAATTGAACTGACTGGCTCAAAAAAAGAACTGTCTCAAACTGGCTCAAATTAAGATCCTACATCTGAGGCGTGATGAGGACGAGGAGCGACTCCCACCTATATGGTTTAAGATGATAATGTGTCCACATCCAGTCATTATCATTTCAAGACTGATTCCTGTGCTTCTCCTGAAGTCAATAAAAAAAGCAATTGAATCAAAATTCCAATCTATGATTTTTCCATTAAACGTCCAATGTACAGTAGCCGTTTAAAAAAAAAATTATAATAATAATTTCTGTGTAGCAGTTAAGTATCTTACTGTGATTGTTTTCAATTAAAATGGTCAAAA
>NC_056441.1:8678636-8701136 GCF_018296145.1 Oncorhynchus tshawytscha | reverse complement strand
GGCTGGCTGTCTCTCTGGCTGGCTGGCTCTCTGGCTGGCTGGCTCTCTGGCTGGCTGGCTCTCTGGCTGGCTCTCGGTTTCTGGCTGGCTGAAAGAGGGCTGATGGGACTGGTGCTAGAACTGGGTCTGTGAATGGAGCTGGGGCTGGTGCTGGGCTGGGTCTGGGACTGGGTCTGTGAATGGGACTGGGGCTGGTGCTGGAACTGGGTCTGTGAATGGGGCTGGTGCTAGAACTGGGTCTGTGAATGGGGCTGGGGCTTGTGCTGGGACTGGTGCTGGAACTGGGTCTGTGAATGGGGCTGGGGCTGGGGCTGGTGCTGGGACTGGGTCTGGAACTGGGTCTGTGAATGGGACTGGGACTTGGATTTGCGCTGGGTCGATGCCTGCCTAGAAACGGGGTAATCTCAGTTAACCCAGAACTAAAATCTTGGTCAGATGCTCGTAGTCTGTCCAGAAGAGATTAGGTGGTGACTGGACAGTCACTAGGTGGTAGTGGAGGAATAGGACTGGCACTGTACTACTGATGCCAGAGACAGGGACTGTCATTAAGACTGCTTCAGAAGGACTAGTGCTCATTTACTCTGTAACATCTAGCATTCTTGTCTCTGTTCTTGTCTCTCCCTTTCTCTCTAACCCAATCTCTTCTCTACCCCTCCATTTCTCTCTTCCTCTCTCTTCTCTACCCCTCCATTTCTCTCTACCTCTCTCTTCTCTATCCCTCCCTTTCTCTCTCTTCCTCTCTCTTCTCTATCCCTCCCTTTCTCTCTCTTCCTCTCTTTTCTCTACCCCTCCATTTCTCTCTTCCTCTCTCTTCTCTACCCCTCCCTTTCTCTCTACCTCTCTCTTCTCTACCCCTCCCTTTCTCTCTCTACCTCTCTCTCTTCTCTACCCCTACCTTTCTCTCTCTACCTCTCTCTCTTCTCTACCCCTCCCTTTCTCTCTACCTCTCTCTCTTCTCTACCCCTCCATTTCTCTCTTCCTCTCTCTTCTCTATCCCTCCCTTTCTCTCTCTTCCTCTCTCTTCTCTACCCCTCAATTTCTCTCTTCCTCTCTCTTCTCTACCCCTCCCTTTCTCTCTCTACCTCTCTCTCTTCTCTACCCCTCCCTTTTCTCTTCCTCTCTCTCTCTTCTCTACCCCTCCCTTTCTCTCTTCCTCTCTCTCTTCTCTACCCCTCCCTTTCTCTCTTTACCTTTCTCTTCTCTACCACTCCCTTTCTCTCAACCTCTCTCTCTCTTCTCTACCCCTCCCTTTCTCTCTCTACCTCTCTCTCTTCTCTACCCCCTCCCTTTCTCTCAACCCCTCTTTCTCTTCTCTACACCCTCCCTTTCTCTTTACCTCTGTCTGTCTCCCCTGAGGCCCTACTGCCCTATTAATTCAATTCAATTCAAGGGCTTTATGGCATGGGAAACATGTGTTAACATTGCCAAAGCAAGTGAGGTAGATAATATATAAAGTGAAAAACAATAAAAATTAACAGTTAACATTACACATACAGAAGTTTCAAAACAATAAAGACATTACAAATGTCATATTATATATATACAGTGTTTTAACAATGTACAAATGGTTAAAGGACACAAGATAAAATAAATAACCATAAATATGGGTTGTATTTACAATGGTGTTTGTTCTTCACTGGTTGCCCTTTTCTCGTGGCAACAGGTCACAAATCCTGCTGCTGTGATGGTACACTGTGGAATTTCACCCAGTAGATATGGGAGTTTTTCAAAATTGGATTTGTTTTCGAATTCTTTGTGGATCTGTGTAATCTGAGGGAAACATGTCTCTCTAATATGGTCATACATTGGGCAGGAGGTTAGGAAGTGCAGCTCAGTTTCCACCTCATTTTGTGGGCAGTGAGCACATAGCCTGTCTTCTCTTGAGAGCCATGTCTGCCTACGGCGGCCTTTCTCAATAGCAAGGCTATTCTCACTGAGTCTGTACATAGTCAAAGCTTTCCTTAATTTTGGGTCAGTCACAGTGGTCAGGTATTCTGCCGCTGTGTACTCTCTGTTTAGGGCCAAATAGCATTCTAGTTTGCTCTGTTTTTTTGTTAATTTTTTCCAATGTGTCAAGTAATTATCTTTTTGTTTTCTCATGATTTGGTTGGGTCTAATTGTGCTGTTGTCCTGGGGCTCTGTAGGGTGTGTTTGTGTTTGTGAACAGAGCCCCAGGACCAGCTTGCTTAGGGGACTCTTCTCCAGGTTCATCTCTCTGTAGGTGATGGCTTTGTTATGGAAGGTTTGGGAATCGCTTCCTTTTAGGTGGTTATAGAATTTAACGTCTCTTTTCTGGATTTTGATGATTAGTGGGTATCGGCCTAATTCTGCTCTGCATGCATTATTGGGTGTTCTACGTTGTACACGGAGGATATCTTTGCAGAACTCTGCGAGCAGAGCATTTTGTAAAGTCTTGGTTGGTGAGCGGACCCCAGACCTCACAACCATAAAGGGCAATGGGTTCAATGACTGATTCAAGTATTTTTAGCCAAATCCTAATTGGTATGTCGAAATGTTATGTTCCTTTTGATGGCATAGAATGCCCTTCTTGCCTTGTCTCTCAGATCGTTCACAGCTTTGTGGAAGTTACCTGTGGCGCTGATGTTTAGGCCGAGGTATGTATAGTTTTTTGTGTGCTCTAGGGCAACAGTGTCTAGATGGAATTTGTATTTGTGGTCCTGGTGACTGGACCTTTTTTGGAACACCATTATTTTGGTCTTACTGAGATTTACTGTCAGGGCCCAGGTCTGACAGAATCTGTGCATAAGATCTAGGTGCTGCTGTAGGCCATCCTTGGTTGGTGACAGAAGCACCAGATCATCAGCAAACAGCAGACATTTGACTTCGGATTCTAGCAGGGGGAGGCCGGGTGCTGCAGACTTTTCTAGTGCCCGCGCCAATTCGTTGATATATATGTTGAAGAGGGTGGGGCTTAAGCTGCATCCCTGTCTAACCCCACGACCCTGTGTGAAGAAATGTGTGTGTTTTTTGCCAATTTTAACCGCACACTTGTTGTTTTTGTACATGGATTTTATAATGTCGTATGTTTTACCCCCAACACCACTTTCCATCAGTTTGTATAGCAGACCCTCATGCCAAATTGAGTCGAAGGCTTTTTTGAAATCAACAAAGCATGAGAAGACTTTGCCTTTGTTTAGGTTTGTTTGGTTGTCAATTAGGGTGTGCAGGGTGAATACATGGTCTGTTGTACGGTAATTTGGTAAAAAGCCAATTTGACATTTGCTCAGTACATTGTTTTCATTGAGGAAATGTACGAGTCTGCTGTTAATGATAATGCAGAGGATTTTCCCAAGGTTACTGTTGACACATATTCCACTGTAGTTATTGGGGTCAAATTTGTCTCCACCTTTGTGGATTGGGGTGATCAGTCCTTGGTTCCAAATATTGGGGAAGATGCCAGAGCTAAGGATGATGTTAAAGAGTTTTAGTATAGCCAATTGGAATTTGTTGTCTGTATATTTGATCATTTCATTGAGGATACCATCAACACCACAGGCCTTTTTGGGTTGGAGGGTTTTTATTTTGTCCTGTAACTCATTCAATGTAAATGGAGAATCCAGTGGGTTCTGGTAGTCTTTAATAGTTGATTCTAAGATCTGTATTTGGTCATGTATATGTTTTTGCTCTTTATTCTTTATTATAGAGCCAAAAAGATTGGAGAAGTGGTTTACCCATACATCTCCATTTTGGATAGATAATTCTTCGTGTTGTTGTTTGTTTAGTGTTTTGCAATTTTCCCAGAAGTGGTTAGAGTCTATGGATTCTTCAATTGCATTATTATAAAGGACAACCTGAGGAGTGGGGTGGCAAAAGAGAATTCTACTTTTCTCATTACTTGTAGCTGGTAACGCAACATTCTTGGTCTGCATGTAACGCCTACTCTTGCTCCCTCCCTCCTGCCCTCAACGTCGCTGGTCTACTAACCACCAAGACCCACATTGTGCACACCTGCTCATCACTTTCTCCCTGATTACTCCCACCTTTTTATTTAGTCCTCAGTTGTCTTCAGTTACTAATTGTTTTCTCTTACGTTATGTCCGTGCCTAATGTTTGTTAAAACTGTTTCGGTTCTTTATTAAACCTTCTACACCTGCTTCCTGACTCCCGGCGTTACAGAATGAACACCTCGACAATATGGAAGCAGCAGAAGATTTAACCTCCAGGCGGTTCAGGAACAAGGTCATCTACTCCACCAACACCACCACCAGCTGGCGAAACTGAGTATGGCCATGGAGGAGGTTCTCCGCATTCTCCACTGCCTCGACACCACTAGCGAGGCTCTCAATACCCCCATCAGAGGGGAACCTACCACGGGTCGTCACAGTGAGCCAGTCCAACCAGCCTACCTAGCTGTCCGCCCAGGTCAGTGATACCCGACTATCCCTTCTGGAGAAATATGACGTCACTCCATCGAAATGCCGTGGCTTCCTACTCCAGTGCTCCCTCTATTTAGCATATCAGATGGGAATCTCCACCACTGAGAGGTCCAAGGTTGCCACGGTCCCCTGCTGACCGGACGGGTGTTGGAGTGGTCTACAGCCATCTGGGAGAAAGGAGAGGAGGAGCTGGGATCCTATGAGATGTTCATGGCTCTGTTCACGGCGGTCTTCGACCATCCACCAGAGGGCAGAGAGGGAGCTGAGCGACTCTTCCAGCTCCGGCAGGGTGCCCAGACCACAGAGGAGTACTCCCTCACCTTTCGGACTGCGACAGCTTCCAACGGATGGATTGAGCCGGCGCTCCGCATTCTATTCCACTGTGGATTGCATGAGAAGGTCGAGATGGAGTTGACATGTCAGGATGACAATATTTCATGTGGGATGCTCTCATCTCAATGGTCATCCGTCTGAATAACCTTCTGTGGGAGCGCCGGTGTCTATCTCGCTACTCGCCTCCCTCCTTTGGCTGTCCCGAGGCAGAGCCTGAACCCATGGAGGTAGGGACCACACACCTCTCCGCTGCAGAGCGGCGTCACCGGAGACAGCTGGGGCTCTGTTCCTATTGCGGCCAGGAGGGCAGTGGTGTCCGGTGAACAGAACAGAGAGGCGGGCTCTTGACCTTCCATCCCCCAGGGTAGGCGTGAGTATCCCATTTTCATAGTTTTTTAGCCAAACCCTTTCTGGTTCCTATTTCACTGGATGGCTGTCCCTCAAGTGTTGTCTCTACAGCTCTAGTGGACTCCGGTGCCGTTGGGAACTTCATCAACCAGGCCCTCACCTCCTCCCTGAATTTAATCTCATAAATCGCTCACCTCTCCTTTTCCTATCCAAGCTCTGGACACACGACCATTAGGATCTGGCACAGTTACACATCATCATCATCATCATCATCGCACCACTCACCCAATACGCCAGAAAAGCCTTCCCTTCTTCATCACCTCCGCACCTGTACACCTGTGCACCTGTACACCTGTACACCTGTACAACTGTACACCTGTGCACCTGTACAACTGTACACCTGTGCACCTGTACACCTGTGCACCTGTACACCTGTGCACCTGTACACCTGTACACCTGTGCACCTGTGCACCTGTACACCTGTGCACCTGTACACCTGTGCACCTGTACACCTGTACACCTGTGCACCTGTACACCTGTACACCTGTGCACCTGTACACCTGTGCACCTGTACACCTGTACACCTGTGCACCTGTACACCTGTACACCTGTACACCTGTACACCAGGTAATCCTCAGCTTCCCGTGGCTCCAACGTCACAATCTCAACATCACATGGTCGAGTATGAAAATGACCGCCTGGGGACCAGGATGTGGTAACATGCCGTTTGACGTTACATACCGGTTGAGGTTACATACCGGTTGACGTTACATACCGGTTGACGTTACATGCCGGTTGAGGGCCCCGTGAATGCCCACCAGCCTATCAATCGGTCCAGCTGTATCGTTAGCCCTGTATGTTGGGACGTAGATGTGGATATATCCGGAGTGCATCTACGTTCCCAGAGGGCTGAGAGACCGGCTGTTAACCTGGGCACACACATCCCTCGCCACTATTATGGTTGTTATTGACAGATTCTCTAAGTCCTTCCGTTGTAGTCCTCTTTCTGGTCTGCCTACCGCTCTCCAGGTCGCTGAAGCACTATTCCAAATCAAATCAAATGTATTTATAAAGCCCTTCGTACATCAGCTGATATCCTCAGAGTGCTGTACAGAAACCCGGCCTAAACCCCCAAACAGCAAGCAATGGAAGGAAACCCCATTATCAGTCGTAGTTCCCAAGTCCCAATCAGAAATGTTCTACTCTGACACATTCAGGTCTTCACTTTCATTGTGTTGCTTCATCATTTGATCCATATGCTTCTTACACAATTTTCCCTCAGTCTGCACTAAGAAGGTTACAAGACCAAGTACCCTTTTCACAACCCCGGGGACCGTCTCTCTCTCTCTCTCTCCTCCCTTGGTAATCTCAGACGAGCACTGTTCGTTCCCGACTGGAAAAAAACCCCCCGAAAGACGCTTTCCCACCCCGCTTTCCCACCCGTCCTGAATCTTTGACTGCATACCAGCTGAAAAAAACTGGGGTTTAACCAGTTTAACCTTGTTCTGACCTGTCTTTTTAGGAACAACTCTTCTGGAGTTTTTACAGTTGTGACATTGTAGCGTATTCCTGTAGGCAAACAAAAAGTTGTCCAAACTATATGCTGTACAGACCGTCCTGATGTCCTTCTCTAGAGCCTGTTTTAGATTCAATGCAAGTCGCTCTGCTGCGCCATTTGAAGCTCCATGGTACGGAGCCGACTGGCTGTGTTTCCCCCCCCCATTCAACTGGAAGAATATCTCCATCTCTTTTTGACACCATCTGTCTGAAACACACTCCTCAACTAACCCGTGGGCTGAGAACGTTGCCCGGAGTGTGTCTACCGTGGCTGTGGCTGAAGTATTACTCATACCCTTTACTTCTGGCCAGCGTAACTATGCATCCGTAACTACTGACAACCGGGTCTTTTCCCTTTTGAGCAAAATCTATATGAATGCGTTTGCCAGGGCCCCCCTTCTCAGGCCGTTTCCAAGGATGCACTGGTGCAAGGTTCGGTATATTCCTATTAGACTGACACACCTGGCATCTCCTTACCGTGTCTTCTGTATCTGAGTCTAACCTCGGCCACCAAAAAGTGGCTCCTTGCGAGAACTTTCATTTTTTACCATGCCCCAGTGGGTTCCCCGTATCTCCTTCAGTAGGTCCCTCTGTAGAGTAGCCCGACACCACCGCTCTCTCATACCCCATAACCCACAATCACTTTCTCCAGGGAGCTCATCCCTTCTCACCCACTAAGGCTTTAGTTCAGGATCAGTAACATGGTTAGGTCACCCTGTCAGTGTAAAATGCTTCACTTTTTTTGCCAAACCCTTTGTCTTTGGTAGTTTCCCTGGCTATGTCCTTCGCTAAAATGGGAAGTACATCGAAAAATGACACTTGATAGTTTGGATTTCTGGCATGCTGCTGAGAGCACTTGTATTGTATGTCATACTGATATGTGCATCTATCCTGGATGTAGCCCCTGTTCATCTATCCTGGATGTAGCCCCTGTTCATCTATCCTGGATGTAGCCCCTGTTCATCTATCCTGGATGTAGCCCATGTTAGTCTATCCTGGATGTAGCCCCTGTTAGTCTATCCTGGATGTAGCCCCTGTTTGTCTATCCTGGATGTAGCCCCCCCTGGATTAGCCCCTGTTCTAGCCTGGATGTAGCCCCTGTTTGTCTAGCCTGGATGTAGCCCCCCTGTTCATCTATCCTGGATGTAGCCCCTGTTCGTCTATCCTGGATGTAGCCCCTGTTCATCTATCCTTTGTCTATCCTGGATGTAGCCCCTGTTAGCCCCTGTTCCCTGTTAGCCTGGATGTAGCCCCTGTTAGTCTATATCCCGGATGTAGCCCCTGTTCCCTGTTAGTCTATCCTGGATGTAGCCCCTGTTCCTCTATCTGGATGTAGCCCCTGTTCGTCTATCCTGGATGTAGCCCCTGTTCATCTATCCTGGATGTAGCACCTGTTCCTCTATCCTGGATGTAGCCCCTGTTCCTCCCTGTTAGTCTATCCCGGATGTAGCCCCTGTTCCCTGTTAGTCTATCCTGGATGTAGCCCCTGTTCCTCTATCCTGGATGTAGCCCCTGTTCGTCTATCCTGGATGTAGCCCCTGTTCATCTATCCTGGATGTAGCACCTGTTCCTCTATCCTGGATGTAGCCCCTGTTAGTCTATCCCGGATGTAGCCCCTGTTCCCTGTTAGTCTATCCTGGATGTAGCCCCGTTAACCCACTGTTCCTAGGCCGTCATTGAAAATAAGAATTTGTTCTTAACTGACTTGCCTAGTTAAATAAATAAATAAGGCCCTCTATTAACCTGGTATAAACCTATCAACATTTTTATAGTCAATGAATACTTTGTCTCTTGATCTACCTCCACAGTTTATGCGTCTTTAAATCTGCTGCTGTACAGCTTCTCTGAGATAATAGACACGGCAGCCTCAGTATCTACCTCCATCTTTATCCCCCACCCCCCGTTACATCACCATGACCATATAAGGATTCACTATCACTACACACAGTAAAAAGTCCCAAGTCCTTTTCTGACTGGTGATTTCCGACTGTGCTGGAGCCTGCAGGCAACTTGATCTGTTGTCAAGTAGCTTGTCCCCTTCACTGGATCACAGTGTGCTGTTTGACAGCGTTGCTTAGTAAATGCTCTGTTCCCCGCAGATACTCTCCCCATGCGAGCCCTTTTAAAGATGTCCAGTCTTCAGGCACGCTCTGCATTGTAACTCCTTGTAATGGCAGGTCTGCTGTGAATTTCTTGTCCCCAAACAGCGAAAACAGGGCTTTGTGACGTCTCCCTCCTCTGGCCTGACATCCACTGTTGGATCCAGGTCGATGCCCCTCCCGTTTTGTGGTCAACTGATCGGTTCTCAACTGAGTCGGTGTCTGATGGAATTTCTGCATACTGTGGGCTGTGCACTCCAAGTTGTTGATGATGTCCAATACTTTTGCCCAGGTTAAATTCTCCCAATATGTCGCGCTCTCCCCTGTAACTATTCCCCAGGTCGTTGCTGCAAATGAGAATGTGTTCTCAGTCAACTTACCTGGTAAAATAAAGGATAAATAAAAAATAAATAAAATGAACATCTTGCCAGCGTAGCTCTTAACTGGCATCTCCATAAACTAGCTGGTCCCTCATCTGCTCCTCTAGTGCAGCCCCAAACTCACATCGCCAGTCCCTTTAGCGATGCTATATACTCAGCTAACCTCTCCCCCGCCGACTGTTTCCTGTTCTGAAAAACATTCCTCTCGCTCAACACGTTCCGTTTTGGTGCATAAAAGTCTCTGAAATGAGCTCCTGGAAGCTAACCTCTCCCGGCTTCTTCGGCGCTAACAAATCTTTCAGCAGCGTAAATGTCTTTGAACGCACGACTGATAGAAATTCCGCTCTTCTGCGGTCGTCAGCTACCTCGTTGGCCTCCAAAAAATGGCAAAAATCGCTCCTCATACAGTATGTGCTGAAGGTCTCGTTAGCCTACTGGAAACACAAACTGGTCTCACTACTGAAAAGTGCCATAGCTCTCATTAGCCCAAGCGTCGTTTCTTCCCAGCTGACCAGTTGATTTACTCACGTTAGTTACTAGCTAACTTTCTAGCTCGTTCACTCGGTTGGTCATCAGTAGTCTGAGGATTTTGCCTTGGAATTCCGCTATCCTCGTCGCCAGTTGTTGTATCCTAAGATGCTGAGTTATTTTACTGAAGACTCCGAAAGGTACTTATAATAAACGGAACAGATTTATTTAATGTTCTCCTTAACACATTACAGTGGACTACTCTCTACAGTGTCTTCAGCCCAACAGTTGACTACTCTCTACAGTGTCTTCAGCCCAACAGTGGACTACTCTCTACAGTGTCTTCAGCCCAACAGTTGACTACTCTCAACAGTGTCTTCATGCCAACAGTTGACTACTCTCTACAGTGTCTTCAGCCCAACAGTTGACTACTCTCTACAGTGTCTTCAGCCCAACAGTTGACTACTCTCTACAGTGTCTTCAGCCCAACAGTTGACTACTCTCTACAGTCTCTTCAGCCCAACAGTTGACTACTCTCTACAGTGTCTTCAGTCTTCAGCCCAACAACAGTCGACTACTCTCTACAGTGTCTTCAGCCCAACAGTTGACTACTCTCTACAGTGTCTTCAGCCCAACAGTCGACCACTCTCTACAGTGTCTTCAGCCCAACAGTTGACTACTCTCTACAGTGTCTTCATGCCAACAGTTGACTACTCTCTACAGTGTCTTCAGCCCAACAGTGGACTACTCTCTACAGTGTCTTCAGCCCAACAGTTGACTACTCTCTACAGTGTCTTCAGCCCAACAGTCGACTCTCTACAGTGTCTTCAGCCCAACAGTGGACTACTCTCTACAGTGTCTTCAGCCCAACAGTCGACTCTCTACAGTGTCTTCAGCCCAACAGTCGACTACCCAACTCTCCGATACATCATTGAACTTTGACCTCCCTTCCATCTCGTAATCCAATCACTTCAATGCAAGAAAGGAAACCCCATTGTCATTTGTTCATTCAAATAACTCGACCCCAGCATACAAATCCCATTGGCTATTTGCAACCATTTTACATTTCAACTCATGAACACATTATACATTTCTCAATACAACAGAATGGGCTTCCATAGTGTTTAAATATTTATGGTGACTGTGATGGGCTCAATGCAGCCGGCAGTTCTTGAGACAATTTCAGAATGTAACTGTTATGGCAATTTCAGGTAAAAACTCAAATATTAGGAACATGTTTGTACATTTCAGATGTTTCAAAAACATTGCTCTGCTATTATAATTTATACTGTAGGAGTGTTGGCTCAACGAGATATTTCTGTTTACACTGCCTGAGTAACGTGTAGCAGACCAGTGTCGTATTCTACCTGAGTAACGTGTAACAGACCAGTGTCGTATTCTACCTGAGTAACGTGGAGCAGACCAGTGTCGTATTCTACCTGTGTAGCAGACCAGTGGCGTATTCTACCTGAGTAACGTGGAGCAGACCAGTGTTGTATTCTACCTGAGTAACGTGTAGCAGTGTTGTATTCTACCTGAGTAACGTGTAGCAGACCAGTGTCGTATTCTACCTGAGTAACGTGTAGCAGACCAGTGTCGTATTCTACCTGAGTAACGTGGTCAGACCAGTATCGTATTCTACCTGAGTAACGTGTAGCAGACCAGTGTCGTATTCTACCTGAGTAACGTGTAGCAGACCAGTGTCGTATTCTACCTGAGTAACGTGTAACAGACCAGTGTCATATTCTACCTGAGTAACGTGTAACAGACCAGTGTCGTATTCTACCTGAGTAACGTGGAGCAGACCAGTGTCGTATTCTACCTGAGTAACGTGTAGCAGACCAGTGTCGTATTCTACCTGAGTAACGTGTAGCAGACCAGTGTCGTATTCTACCTGAGTAACGTGTAACAGACCAGTGTTGTATTCTACCTGAGTAACGTGTAACAGACCAGTGTCGTATTCTACCTGAGTAACGTGTAGCAGACCAGTGTCGTATTCTACCTGAGTAACGTGTAACAGACCAGTGTCGTATTCTACCTGAGTAACGTGTAGCAGACCAGTGTCGTATTCTACCTGAGTAACGTGTAGCAGACCAGTGTCGTATTCTACCTGAGTAACGTGTAACAGACCAGTGTCAGTATTCTACCTGAGTAACGTGTAGCAGACCAGTGTCATATTCTACCTGAGTAACGTGTAGCAGACCAGTGTCGTATTCTACCTGAGTAACGTGTAGCAGACCAGTGTCTATTCTACCTGTGTAGCAGACCATTTGTGTATTCTACCTGAGTAACGTGTAGCAGACCAGTGTCGTATTCTACCTGAGTAACGTGTAGCAGACCAGTGTCTTATTCTACCTGAGTAACGTGTAGCAGACCAGTGTCGTATTCTACCTGAGTAACGTGTTAGCAGACCAGTGTTGTATTCTACCTGAGTAACGTGTAGCAGACCAGTGTTGTATTCTACCTGAGACCGTGAGCAGTGTGGTATTCTACCTGAGTAACGTGTAGCAGACCAGTGTCGTATTCTACCTGAGTAACGTGTAGCAGACCAGTGTCGTATTCTACCTGAGTAACGTGGAGCAGACCAGTGTCGTATTCTACCTGAGTAACGTGTAACAGACCAGTGTTGTATTCTACCTGAGACACGTGGAGCAGTGTCGTATTCTACCTGAGTAACGTGTAGTAATTGTGAAGGGGTCTTACTATCTCTCTCCTTCATCCTCCCTTCTTCCCTTCCTTTCTCTTACCCTCCTTTTTTGTCTCTTTGCCCTATCCATCCTTCATGTAACTCTCTCTTTCCTCCCCCCAATCTGAATATCTCCCCCCCCCTCTTCTGTCCGCAGGTGGAGGGATGGCACTTCTCCTTTTAATTTTCCTAGTGTTCCCCTCCCTCACACCGGCCAAACACAATACAACCACAGGTAATGGCTTTGTGCTTTCAGTTAAATATGAGTCTTTGACGTGACAGATGGCACCATATTAGGACAGGGTTCTGATCAAAAGTAGCGCACTGTGTAGGGATTAAGGTGCTGTTTGGGACACATACTAATACCAGAGACAGCCAGCCACCATTTCAAACCACCTTCAACAGCTAAGGTATGGCATACTAGACTAAACTCCAGAGAGCTGTGCAATGACACAAATGGCCATTTGCTGTAAACATCTGCTACTTATTATCAGCACCATATGTCACAGTGGTGACACTAAAGCTCTCAGGTATAATACCCTGTTTTACACCCTGTTATATACCCTGTTATACACCCTGTTATACACACTGTTATACACCCTGTTTTACACCCTGTTATACACCCTGTTATACACCCTGTTATATACCCTGTTATACACCCTGTTATATACCCTGTTATACACCCTGTTATACACCCTGTTATACACCCTGTTATATACCCTGTTATACAGTTATACACCCTGTTATACACCCTGTTATACACCCTGTTAAACGAATGTTATACACCCTGTTATACACCCTGTTATACACCCTGTTTTACACCCTGTTATATACCCTGTTATATACCCTGTTATACACACTGTTTTACACCCTGTTATACACCCTGTTATACACACTGTTATACACCCTGTTATACACCCTGTTATACACCCTGTTATACACCCTGTTATACACCCTGTTATACACCCTGTTATACACCCTGTTATACACCCTGTTATACACCCTGTTACAGGAACACCCTGTTATACACCCTGTTATATACCCTGTTATATACCCTGTTATACACCCTGTTATACACCCTGTTATATACCCTGTTATACACCCTGTTTTACACCCTGTTTTACACCCTGTTATACACCCTGTTATACACCCTGTTATATACCCTGTTATACACCCTGTTTTACACCCTGTTATACACCCTGTTATACACCCTGTTATACACCCTGTTATATACCCTGTTATACACTGTTAAACACCCTGTTATACACCCTGTTATACACCCTGTTATATACCCTGTTATACACCCTGTTTTACACCCTGTTATACACCCTGTTATACACCCTGTTATACACCTGTTGTTATACCCTGTTATACACTGTTATACACCCTGTTATACACCCTGTTATATACCCTGTTATACACCCTGTTATACACCCTGTTATACACCCTGTTATACACCCTGTTATATACCCTGTTATACCCTGTTATACACCCTGTTATACACCCTGTTATACACCCTGTTATACACCCTGTTAAACACCCTGTTATACACCCTGTTATATACCCTGTTATACACTGTTATACACCCTGTTATACACCCTGTTATACACCCTGTTATACAATGTTAAACACCCTGTTATACACCTTGTTATACACCCTGTTATACACCCTGTTATATACCCTGTTATATACCCTGTTATACACCCTGTTATACACCCTGTTATACACCCTGTTATATACCCTGTTATACACCCTGTTATACACCCTGTTATACACCCTGTTATACACCTTGTTATACACCCTGTTATACACCCTGTTATACACCCTGTTATACACCCTGTTATATACCCTGTTATACACCCTGTTATACACCCTGTTATACACCCTGTTATACACCCTGTTATACACCCTGTTATACACCCTGTTATACACCCTGTTATACACCCTGTTATACACCCTGTTATACACCCTGTTATATACACTGTTATACACACTGTTATACACCCTGTTATACACCCTGTTATACACCCTGTTATACACCCTGTTATACACAGTTATACACCCTGTTACACACAGTTAGACACCCTGTTATACCCTCTTATACACCCTGTTATACACCCTGTTATATACCCTGTTACACCCTGTTACACCCTGTTATACACCCTGTTACACACTACACACAGTTATACACCCTGTTATACACCCTGTTTTTCACTGTTATACACCCTGGTATATACATGGTTATATACTCTACCTTGTTACATTCCCTGTTACACAGAGACAGAGACAACCACTAACCTCACATTAGCCTGGCTGTCATTTGCATCACATTACACAAAGTTTGCACCCTAGTCCCGAAATAGTGCAGTATTTGGTTTCCCTTTGTATTCTGCCTCTCCCTTTCACCCACTCTTTATATCCACGATATACACCCTGTTATACTCTGTTATACACCCTGTCTCTACACCCTGTTATACACCCTGTTATCTCTGTCTCTACACCCTGTAAATGAAACTATAGTTAACTACATCTTCCCATTATATCAATACTATAACTACCCTGTTATACTCTCACTACAGTTATACACTCTGTCTGTTTACACCCTGTGTCTATACTCTCTATCACCCTGTTATAAAACTAACTATCATCTTCACCATTACATCAGTACTACAACTACCATCATCATTACTACCACCACCACCACTACTAAACTGCTATCACCCCATCATCATTACTGTTATACCACCCCATCACTACCATCACCACCATCATCATTACTGTTACCACCACCACCACCACCACTGTTAAACTGTTATCACTACCATCATCATTACTACCACCACTACCATCACCACCTGTCATCATTACACCACCACCAGTTACCACCACCACCACTAAACTGCTATCACTACCATCATCATTACTACTACCACCACCACCACCACCACTAAACTGTTATCATTACCATCATCATTACTACACCACCACCACCATCACTACCATCACCACCATCATCATTATACCACCACCACCACTAAACTGCTATCACTACCATCTCATTACTACCACCACCACCATCACTACCATCATCATTACTACCACCACCACCACTAAACCCTATTACTACCATCATCATTACTACTACCACCATAACACCACCACTAAACTGCTATCATTACCATCTCATTACTACTACCACCACCACCACCACCACTAAACTGCTATCATTACCATCATCATTACTACTACCACCACCACCACCACCACTAAACTGCTATCACTACCATCATCATTACTACTACCACCACCACCCACTCACTACCATCACCACCATCATCATTACTACCACCACCACCACCACCACTAAACTGCTATCACTACCATCATCATTAAATGAAACTATAACCACCACCACCATTCATCACTACTATCACTACCATCATCATTACTACCACCACCACTTTACTGTCTGTTATCACTACCATCATCATTACTACCACCACCACCACCACCATCACTAAACTGCTATCACTACCATCATCATTACTACTACCACCACCACCACTAAACTGCTATCACTACCATCATCATTACTATACCACCACCACCACCACCACTAAACTGCTATCATTACCATCATCATTACTACTACCACCACCACCACCACTAAACCATCACCACCATCATCATTACTACTACCACCACCACCACCACCATCACTAAACTCATCATTACTACCACCACCACCACCACCACCACCACCACCACCACCACTAAACTGCTATCACTACCATCATCATTACTACCACCACCACCACCACCACTAAACTGCTATCACTACCATCATCATTACTACCACCACCACCACCACCACTAAACTGCTATCACTACCATCATCATTACTACCACCACCACCACCACCACTAAACTGCTATCACTACCATCATCATTACTACCACCACCACCACCACTACTAAACTGCTATCATTACCATCATCATTACTACCACCACCACCACCACCACTAAACTGCTATCATTACCATCATCATTACTACCACCACCACCACTAAACTGCTATCACTACCATCATCATTACTACTACCACCACCACCACCACCACCACTAAACTGCTATCACTACCATCATCATTACTACTACCACCACCACCACCACCACTAAACTGCTATCACTACCATCATCATTACTACCACCACCACCATCACTACCACTCATTACTACATTACCATCACCACCACCACCACTAAACTGCTATTACTACCATCATCATTACTACTACCACCACCACCACCACCACTAAACTGCTATCACTACCATCATCATTACTACCACCACCACCACCACCACCACCACCACTAAACTGCTATCACTACCATCATCATTACTACCACCACCACCACCACCACCACTAAACTGCTATCATTACCATCATCATTACTACCACCACCACCTAAACCTATCACTACCATCATCATTACTACTACCACCACCACCACCACCACCACTAAACTGCTATCACTACCATCATCATTACTACCACCACCACCACCACCACTAAACTGCTATTACTACCATCATCATTACTACCACCACCACTACTAAACTGCTATCACTACCATCATCATTAGTACCACCACCACTACTAAACTGCTATCACTACCATCATCATTACTACTACCACCACCACCACCACCACTAAACTGCTATCACTACCATCATCATTACTACCACCACCACCACCACCATCACTAAACTGCTATCATTACCATCACCCTACTACCCATACCACTACTATTAGAATAATACTACTAATAATAACTACAGTACTAATTATAATTAAGTTACTGTTTACTATGCAGATGTTGTTATTCAGTGTCCCTCAGGCTATGGCAGGAAAATACATATTTGGCTGCAAGAGGAGCCATTGCTCCTTCAACCATTAGTATTTTTTTGTTTTTTAGAATAAATTTGGAATAAATGTAGTCATTTCTGTGAATAGTGAATCTCTTGGTGAGGAATATTTCTCACAGTAAAGGATAATGTGTATCTCTGTTTCTACCTCCCCTGTCATGCAGTGTCCACATACACGCTCCTCTTTGGGTAGCCATGTCTTTTTATGTCTGCCGGTTTCTATTGCCAATCGGTGGTCACTCAGCCTGTACTTGGTAACGATCTGTCTCTGATTCGTATCTCTGACAGAGTAGAGATAATCATACAATTCATATTCTCTGATAAGGGCCAGATAGCAATTTAGTCGGCTTTGGGATTTTGTTTAGTTTTTCCAATGTTGTAGATATGAGACCTTTGATTGGTTCATGATTTTGTTTATTGGAATTCTTTCTTTTGAAGCAGTGCTGGTGTCAGCTTGGTTGGTGAGGTCCAACACCAGCTGACTGAGAGGGCTCGTTTCTGGGCTCAACTCTTGGGTTTGAAGTGCTTTAAATTGGAGACTTGAATTTGGACTTGAATTTTAATCTTTAATATTTTAAAAACTTTTCTGTATTTTCAATTCCACTGAAAATGGATCCCATTCTGTCCTACATGTGTTAGTTGGTGTATTTCTTTGGTTTTCCGACAGAATTCTACATGTAGGGCTTCAATTCGACTTTTGTCCCATATTTTAAAGTCCAGTTTATTGAGTGGCCCCCAAACTATTGGTAGGATTACACTGTCAAATATTTGGGTCCAAATTCTAATTGGGATGTTGATTTTGAATAATTAGAATTAGGAGGTGACACTGTGGATGAACCCGGACGGGGCAGTGGGAATTAGGAGGTGACACTGTGGGTAAACCCGGACGGGGCAGTGGGAATTAGGAGGTGACACTGTGGGTGAACCCAGACAGGGTGGTGGGAATTAGGAGGTGACACTGGGTAAACCCGGACGAAGCGGTGGGGATTATGAGAGGACACTGTGGGTAAACCTGGACGAAGCGGTGGGGATTATGAGAGGACACTGTGGGTAAACCCGGACGAAGCGTTGGGGATTATGAGAGGACACTGTGGGTAAACCTGGACGAAGCGGTGGGGATTATGAGAGGACACTGTGGGTAAACCCGGACGAAGCGGTGGGGATTATGAGAGGACACTGTGGGTAAACCTGGACGAAGCAGTGGGGATTATGAGAGGACACTGTGGGTAAACCTGGCCGTAATCGTAGGTTGCAGTGCAGATGCAACCTTCCCCGAAGGGAGCTACATACACACATATACTCTCAGGGAGCTGGAGTATAGAGAGCAGTGGCGGTCAATGCTGTTTAAGATGAGATAGGAAGATGAGGTATGGCCATATTTCTATTACAGCATATTGGATGACTGTCATTCATATTCCATTCACCCAGTTCAATGTAACATCAATAGGTTTAGGCTACTACATGATAATCACATTTTCCCTATACCCATCATGAGGTTGCTACAACCTAGCGTATGAATGAAAAATGTACAACGTAGGTGCACACATGTGGGGAGAAACATTTGAGGTGACAGACTGTGACACATTCAATATCGCCTTGCACAGTCTTGCCTGCATATAGCTGATCAAGAGTAATCATTTGTCCAACAGTTGCAAAAGGAGCGTTTCTATTGGACAAATTCAGGTTTGTTTTTTCCCATTTTTGTTTCGTCTTCTTGTGGTTAAGAAACGTATTTCAACAGAATCGGAATGAATACACCCCTGATCACACATAAAAGCAGTTCACTTTCATAACAGCCACGTTGTATTCCTTCTCGTATCTATGCGCTTTATTCCTCTCGACTGTTACCTTGACAATGCACAACACATGTGACAACACATATGTAACCCGGGTGAAAAAAAACCTTTCCAAGCCAAACCATACCATGACCGCTATACATACACGCTAATTCTCGTAGTCAACATATTAGCTAATGTAACGTCATAGTCATCATAGCTAATAGAACTAACGCGTTAGTAAACCCTGCCAGCTATTAGCATCCCTCTGTTTGGGCAGGCTGTTTCAGTAGGCAAAACTAGCTAGCTGCATTTGCTAACTAAGTAAGTGAAGAAAAAAAATGACAAAATATCTCTCTCTCTTGCTTCTCCTTCAAGAAATGAATTTGTTCAAAACTGTTCAACGATTGTCTTTCTCTCTCTTTGAGTCAGGCAGCAGGTAGCCTAGTGGTTAGAGCGTTGTGCCAGTATCCTTAAAGGTTGATAGATCAAATCCCTGAGCTGACAAGATAAAAATATGTAATTCTGCCCCTGAACAAGGCAGTTAACCCACTGTTCCTAGGCTGTCATTGTAAATAAAATTCTTAACTGACTTGCCTAATTAAATAAATAAAAACTACTCACCACATGTTATGAACTGCAGTGCTAGCTGTAGCTTATGCTTTCAGTACTAGATTCATTTTCTGATCCTTTGATTGGGTGGACAACATGTCAGTTCATACTGCAAAAGCTCTGATAGGTTGAAGGACGTCCTCCAGAAGTTGTCATATTTACTGTGGAAGTCTATGGAATGGGGTGAGATCCATGAGCTTCCTGTGTTTTGTATTGAAAATCAATGTACCCAGAGGAGGACGGAAGCTATATGTCCTCCAGCTACACCATGGTACTACCCTACAGAGTGCTGTTGAGGCTACTGTAGACCTTCATTGCAAAACAGTGTTTTAATCTATAATTTGGTGAAGTGATTATATTTACTATAGTTTTATTTTTTAATGAAATTCACTTAAAAAAAAATATTTTTTAACCTTTATTTAACTAGGCAAGTCAGTTAAGAACAAATTCTTATTTTCAATGACGGCCTAGGAACAGTGGGTTAACTGCCTGTTCAGTGGCAGAACGACAGATTTGTACCTTGTCAGCTCGGGGGTTTGAACTTGCAACCTTCCGGTTACTAGTCCACCGCTCTAACCACTAGGCTCTAACCACTGAGGAGGATGGTCCTCCCCTTCCTCCTCTGAGGAGCCTCCTCTGAAGAGAGCGAGGTACAACGCAGCAGAGCAGACGCAATACCCACATTACCCACAATACCCACAGAAATAGAAATGCTATCTATGTGGACTGTTGAGAGGACGCAGGCAGTTATCTATTAGACAAAACCTATAGCTAGTTGGTCTGCTACACTGTTAATCAGCTAACACTGACAACACGACTACAGCAGTAGAGAGAGAGAGACGTTATGCTACGTGGATGGCAGCAGTGACATCCTTTAAAATTAGATGACATTCAATTATAACTGTTACGGGGGTCTCGACATCAACCGTGTGAAGCTAGGCTACGACGTTAATCAGCTAGTACCATTATGCTAATTTAAATGGTTGCCTAATTTTTGATGTATTGCGAGGTGTTGGGGAGAGGTGTGTGTGAGTGAGTGAGTGTGTGTGTGATTAGCCTGATAAGCAGGGAGAGTTCACTCCTCTGTCAACATGAAAGGTCTGTTGATGTCTTCATCAGGAGCCTGTCTACCTCCTGTGTGTTATCTCCACTACCTCCTGTGTGTTATCTCCCCTAGACGAGGTCCTGGCTATACCTCCTGTGTGTTATCTCCCCTAGACGAGGTCCTGGCTACCTCCTGTGTGCTATCTCCCCTAGACGAGGTCCTGGCATCCTGGCATCCTCTCTCCTCGCCTCCCTCTCAAAACCCATTGGAGAAGAAGACCAGAATCTTAATCTCCTCCTCCAATACGGTTGAAAAGGAGGCGAGGAATCATAATAAGACAGATTCAGGTCCATGTCTGATAAGTAGACAGTAGGTATAGCGCTCCACCTAGTGGCCATCATCAGATATGACATATAGGTGTGCATCCCAATTCTCATAGTGCACTATAAAAGGAATGTAGTGCACTATAAAGGGAATGTAGTGCACTATAAAGGGAATGTAGTGCACTATAAAGGGAATGTAGTGCACTATAAAGGGAATGTAGTGCACTATAAAGGGAGTGTAGTGCACTATGAAGGGCTGTCTGGCTCTCCTCATGTCCTGGTCATGTCTCATTTATCTGACGGTGTGTCTCTCCTCATGTCCTGGTCATCTCTCATTTATCTGACGGTGTGTCTCTCCTCATGTCCTGGTCATGTCTCATTTATCTGACGGTGTGTCTCTCCTCATGTCCTGGTCATCTCTCATTTATCTGACGGTGTGTCTCTCCTCATGTCCTGGTCATCTCTCATTTATCTGACGGTGTGTCTCTCCTCTCGTTCTCAGGAGGCTGTGCTATCATCCGTCCTCCCAGAGATGGAGGGATAAGGTACAGAGGACTGACCCAAGAGCAGGTAGGGGCCACAGCTGTTTTTTTTACTATACTAGATTGTAACATTGTGTAGATCAGCTATAACATCATGCACATCAGCTGTAACAGCTATAACATCATGTAGATCAGCTATAACATCATGTAGATCAGCTATAACATCATGTAGATCAGCTATAACAGCTATAACATCATGTAGATCAGCTATAACATCATGTAGATCAGCTATAACATCATGTAGATCAGCTATAACATCATGTAGATCAGCTATAACATCATGTAGATCTGCTATAACATCATGTAGATCAGCTATAACATCATGTAGATCAGCTATAACAGCTATAACATCATGTAGATCAGCTATAACATCATGTAGATCAGCTATAACATCATGTAGATCAGCGGTAACATCATCAGCTATAACATCATGTAGATCAGCTATAACATCATGTAGATCAGCTATAACATCATGTAGATCAGCTATAACATCATGTAGATCAGCTATAACATCATGTAGATCAGCGGTAACATCATGTAGATCAGCTGTAACATCATGTAGATCAGCTATAACATCACGTAGATCAGCTATAACATCACGTAGATCAGCTGTAACATCATGTAGATCAGCGGTAACATCATGTAGATCAGCTATAACATCACGTAGATCAGCTATAACATCACGTAGATCAGCTGTAACATCACGTAGATCAGCTGTAACATCATGTAGATCAGCGGTAACATCATGTAGATCAGCTATAACATCATGTAGATCAGCTATAACATCATGTAGATCAGCTATAACATCATGTAGATCAGCTATAACATCATGTAGATCAGCTATAACATCACGTAGATCAGCTGTAACATCACGTAGATCAGCGGTAACATCATGTAGATCAGCTATAACATCATGTAGATCAGCTATAACATCATGTAGATCAGCTATAACATCATGTAGATCAGCTATAACATCATGTAGATCAGCTATAACATCATGTAGAT
>NC_056441.1:8666136-8673636 GCF_018296145.1 Oncorhynchus tshawytscha | reverse complement strand
CTCTGTAGTGTATAACTCTGTAGTGTATAACTCTGTTAGTGTATAACTCTGTAGTGTATAACTCTGTAGTGTATAACTCTGTTAGTGTTTAACTCTGTAGTGTTTAACTCTGTAGTGTTTAACTCTGTAGTGTATAACTCTGTAGTGTATAACTCTGTAGTGTTTAACTCTGTTGTGTATAACTCTGTAGTGTATAACTCTGTTAGTGTATAACTCTGTAGTGTATAACTCTGTTAGTGTATAACTCTGTAGTGTTTACTCTGTAGTGTATAACTCTGTAGTGTTTACTCTGTAGTGTATAACTCTGTTAGTGTATAACTCTGTAGTGTATAACTCTGTAGTGTTTAACTCTGTAGTGTTTAATTCTGTAGTGTATAACTCTGTAGTGTATAACTCTGTAGTGTATAACTCTGTTAGAGTATAACTCTGTAGTGTATAACGCTGTTAGTGTATAACTCTGTAGTGTATAACTCAGTGTATCAATAACTCTGTAGTGTATAACTCTGTAGTTTATAAGTCTGTAGTGTATAACTCTGTAGTGTTTACTCTGTAGTGTATAACTCTGTTAGTGTATAACTCTGTTAGTGTATAACTCTGTAGTGTTTACTCTGTAGTGTATAACTCTGTAGTGTATAACTCTGTAGTGTATAACTCTGTTAGTGTATAACTCTGTAGTGTTTACTCTGTAGTGTATAACTCTGTAGTGTTTACTCTGTAGTGTATAACTCTGTTAGTGTATAACTCTGTAGTGTATAACTCTGTTAGTGTATAACTCTGTAGTGTATAACTCTGTAGTGTATAACTCTGTTAGTGTATAACTCTGTAGTGTATAACTCTGTAGTGTATAACTCTGTAGTGTATAACTCTGTAGTGTATAACTCTGTAGTGTATAACTCTGTAGTGTATAACTCTGTAGTGTATAACTCTGTAGTGTATAACTCTGTAGTGTATAACTCTGTAGTGTATAACTCTGTTAGTGTATAAATAACTCTGTTAGTGTATAAATAACTCTGTTGTGTATAACTCTGTAGTGTATAACTCTGTTAGTGTATAACTCTGTAGTTTATAAATAACTCTGTTGTGTATAACTCTGTAGTGTATAACTCTGTAGTGTATAACTCTGTAGTGTATAAATAACTCTGTTAGTGTACAACTCTGTAGTGTATAACTCTGTTAGTGTATAACTCTGTAGTGTATAACTCTGTAGTGTATAACTCTGTAGTGTATAACTCTGTAGTGTATAACTCTGATAGTGTATAACTCTGTAGTGTATAACTCTGTAGTGTATAACTCTGTAGTGTATAACTCTGTTAGTGTATAACTCTGTTAGTGTATAACTCTTTAGTGTATAACTCTGTTAGTGTATAACTCTGTAGTGTATAACTCTGTAGTGTATAACTCTGTAGTGTATAACTCTGTAGTGTATAACTCTGTAGTGTATAACTCTGTTAGTGTATAACTCTGTAGTGTATAACTCTGTAGTGTATAACTCTATAGTGTATAACTCTGTAGTGTATAACTCTGTAGTGTATAACTCTGTTAGTGTATAACTCTATAGTGTATAACTCTGTAGTGTATAACTCTGATAGTGTATAACTCTATAGTGTATAACTCTGTAGTGTATAACTCTGTAGTGTATAACTCTATAGTGTATAACTCTGTAGTGTATAACTCTATAGTGTATAACTCTGTAGTGTATAACTCTGTAGTGTATAACTCTGTAGTGTATAACTCTGTAGTGTATAACTCTATAGTGTATAACTCTGTAGTGTATAACTCTATAGTGTATAACTCTGTAGTGTATAACTCTATAGTGTATAACTCTGTAGTGTATAACTCTGTAGTGTATAACTCTGTAGTGTATAACTCTGTAGTGTATAACTCTATAGTGTATAACTCTGTAGTGTATAACTCTGTAGTGTATAACTCTGTAGTGTATAAATAACTCTGTAGTGTATAACTCTGTAGTGTATAACTCTGTAGTGTATAACTCTGTTAGTGTATAACTCTATAGTGTATAACTCTGTAGTGTATAACTCTGTAGTGTATAACTCTATAGTGTATAACTCTGTAGTGTATAACTCTGTAGTGTATAACTCTGTAGTGTATAACTCTGTAGTGTATAACTCTGTAGTGTATAACTCTGTAGTGTATAACTCTGTAGTGTATAACTCTGTAGTGTATAACTCTATAGTGTATAACTCTGTAGTGTATAACTCTGTAGTGTATAACTCTGTAGTGTATAACTCTGTAGTGTATAATAGTGTATAACTCTGTAGTGTATAACTCTGTAGTGTATAACTCTGTTAGTGTATAACTCTGTAGTGTATAACTCTGTAGTGTATAACTCTGTAGTGTATAACTCTGTAGTGTATAACTCTGTTAGTGTATAACTCTGTAGTGTATAACTCTGTTAGTGTATAACTCTGTAGTGTATAACTCTGTAGTGTATAACTCTGTAGTGTATAACTCTGTAGTGTATAACTCTGTTAGTGTATAACTCTGTAGTGTATAACTCTGTAGTGTATAATTCTGTTTACAGTAAGATATAAAGGAGCACTATATCTAGTATTTGTTGTGTGAATAGAAAGTAAAAGAGTTCTCTGTTTCTTTCTTCCTCCATGTCTCTGTTTGAAGATGACAGACATTATACAGGTGAGTCCATTTTCCAACATTTTGCCTGTAAGATTATATATATATATATTTTTATTTTTATTTGATTGCTTTTCCATTTTTAGTCTAAAGTGAATGAACATTTATTTATTTATTTATTAGATATTTTTTGTAGAAACAATTTGATAAATGTATCACTTCCTTGTACCACCACATGGTGGCAGTGTTGCGCTGTAAATGTCTCTGGTGTTTTCTAACGTTGTCATAACAACCTCATAAGCCCAACTGTGTGTGATCGACGATATTACAGATTGTATAGAGGTCAGGCCATTCACGGGAAGATGTCTATGAGAAAATTAATATATAATTTAAAGCTAGAAATGCTATGGGTATCAGCACAGCTATCAGTCCTTCTGTGACGGCATTGCAGTATTGATTTTAGCATGTAAATCTTGGTGGGGAAAAAACAAAACAATCGGGAGGCATGCCAGCAAAGCCACAACACTAAACAATACATTACTTGCACTATAACGGTGACAACAGTGCGCGTAAACTGTTAGGGCCTACATAAAGATGTCCCAACGACAGAGCTTTCTTTCCGGATCACCATGTGGTGAATCCTTACCACTGCTACACCTGGCTATCAGTGGATCTTTGTCTGGCAGGAAACAGTTCATCCAGCCTCATTTACTGCCTTTTAAGAAAGTATAGCTGATATGGCTGACTCGCTTAAACAAATGTGTTTTCTACTAACAATTGAGATGTACAAACTATGGCATAAGGGGACAACGAGTGGATAAGTGGCAATCCGTAATTTCGTTTAAGACATTAATGAGCGAGCTAGGACAGAAGTAGTCAATATAACTATTTGTTCAGCACTTTTGAAATGTACAGCGACAGAATTCAGAACATGGGCCGTTCTTACAGTATTCTCCCTGTACACCAAGTCAGAATCGTAGGATAAATAAAGGGGGCATATAAGCAGAAAATGAAAGCTCTTACAATATCTGATGTTGTAAATTTCTCTAGAACAGGCTACATGTGCACCACCAGGTCAGAACAGTGGGGGAAAGGGATGAGGGGGAAAGGGATCAAATTAATAGGATGAGGCACATGGGCAACAGCTTAGTACACACATACACTTAGTTTTTTTCTTAACTACAGTATACATACAGAAAAGTTTTCAGACCCCTTGACTTTTTCCACATTTTGTTACGTTACAGCCTCATTCTAAAATGTATTCATTTGTTTCCCCTCCCCCCTCATAAATCTACACACAATACCCCATAATGACATCACAATACCCCATAATGACATCACAATACCCCATAATGACAAAGCAAAAACAGGTTTGTAGAAATGTTGACCAAAAAAAAGAATACAAAAAATACTGAAATATAACATTTACATAAGTATTCAAACTCTTTCCTCAGTACTTTGTTCAATCACCTTTGGCAGCTATTACAGCTCTGTCAGAGTGACCATCGGGTTCTTGGTCACCTCCCTGACCAAGGCATCTCCCCCCCCCCGATTGCTCAGTTTGACATGGCTTGTTTTTTGCCCTGACATGCACTGTCAACTTGTCACGACTTCCGCCGAGGTCGGTCCCTCTCCTTGTACGGGCCGGCGTTCGGCGGTCGACGTCACCGGTCTTCTAGCCATCGCTGATCCATCTTTCATTTTCCATTGGTTTTGTCTTTATTTTCTACACACCTGGTTTTCATTATCCAATTACATGTCCATGTATTTACCCCTCTGTTTCCCCCGTGTTTGTTGTGCGTGATTATTCAGTTTGGTTCCTGATGGCTGGTTTTTCGACGGTGCTGTGTTCACCTGTGTGTAATATTTACGGTTGGTATTTCGGTCAAGTGTATTTGTTTACCTTGTGCTTTTATTGTTTGAGTAAAGTACGTTGCTCACTCATTTTGGTCTCCTGCGCCTGACTTCATGCACCAGCTACACTCACCTTCTGACACAACTGTGGAACCATAAATATCATCCTAGATGGTTCTACGACTTGGAGTCCACCTGTGGTAAATTCAACCGATTGGACATGATTTGGAAAGGCACAAATCATGTCCATTCAATTTAATTTACTGTACCACAGGTGGACTCCAAGTTGTAGAACCATCTCAAGGATGATCACTGGAAACAGGATGCGCCTGAGCTCAATTTCAAGTCTCATAGCAAAGGGTCTGAATACTAATGCAAATAAGGGTTTCGCTTTGTCATTATTGTGTAGATTGATGAGTTAAAAAACACGATTTAATCCATTTTAGAATAAGGCTGTAAGGAAACAAAATGTGGAAACAGTCAAGGGGTCTGAATACTTTCCGAAAGCCCTGTATCTCTCTGGCATATTACATCATTTATGCAGCAGCATTATTAGGGTGAGGCACATAAGCTACTAACAGCTTAGTGTTATAGCAACAGTATACTTCCTGGCATATTACATCATTTATGCAGAGGGTGAACCATTTAGTGTTACTTTCTTAGCTACAGTATACATCTCTCCCTGGCATTTACATAATTTATGCAGCAGCATTATTAGGTGAGGCACATGGGCTACTAACAGCTTAGTGTTACTTTCTTAGCTACAGTATACATATCTCCCTGGCATATTACATCATTTATGCAGCAGCATTATTAGGTGAGGACTGGGCTACTAACAGCTTAGTGTTACTTTCTTAGCTACAGTATGATCTCCCTGGCATATTACATCATTTATGCAGCAGCATTATTAGGTGAGGCACATGGGCTACTAACAGCTTAGTGTTACTTTCTTAGCAACAGTATACATCTCTCCCTGGCATATTACATCACTTATGCAGCAGCAATTAGGGTGAGGCACATGGGCTACTAACAGCTTAGTGTTATAGCAAAGTATACATCTCTCCCTGGCATATTACATAATTTATGCAGCAGCATTATTAGGGTGAGGCACATGGGCTACTAACAGCTTAGTGTTACTTTCTTAGCAACAGTATACATCTCTCCCTGGCATATTACATCATTTATGCAGCAGCATTATTAGGGTGAGGCACATGGGCTACTAACAGCTTAGTGTTACTTTCTTAGCAACAGTATACATCTCTCCCTGGCATATTACATCATTTATGCAGCAGCATTATTAGGTGAGGCACATGGGCTACTAACAGCTTAGTGTTACTTTCTTAGCAACAGTATACATCTCTCCCTGGCATATTACATCATTTATGCAGCAGCATTATTAGGGTGAGGCACATGGGCTACTAACAGCTTAGTGTTACTTTCTTAGCAACAGTATACATCTCTCCCTGGCATATTACATCATTTATGCAGCAGCATTATTAGGGTGAGGCACATGGGCTATACTAACAGCTTAGTGTTACTTTCTTAGCAACAGTATACATCTCTCCCTGGCATATTACATCATTTATGCAGCAGCATTATTAGGGTGAGGCACATGGGCTACTAACAGCTTAGTGTTACTTTCTTAGCAACAGTATACATCTCTCCCTGGCATATTACATCATTTATGCAGCAGCATTATTAGGGTGAGGCACATGGGCTACTAACAGCTTAGTGTTACTTTCTTAGCAACAGTATACATCTCTCCCTGGCATATTACATCATTTATGCAGCAGCATTATTAGGGTGAGGCACATGGGCTACTAACAGCTTAGTGTTACTTTCTTAGCAACAGTATACATCTCTCCCTGGCATATTACATCATTTATGCAGCAGCATTATTAGGGTGAGGCACATGGGCTACTAACAGCTTAGTGTTACTTTCTTAGCAACAGTATACATCTCTCCCTGGCATATTACATCATTTATGCAGCAGCATACAAGACATGTTTTGGACTCCCCTTGTTGTGCTGTGCTCAGTTGAACAGGAAGGTGGCGCGGCGGTCCTTCTTCAACCTTTTCTCATCAACAAGTCAGAAAAGGCTGAACCATGACATCAGCCAGGTTCGGGTCTAGAAAGTTCTAGAAAGCTCTAGAAAGCTCTAGAAAGTTCTAGAAAGCTATAGAAAGCTCTAGAAAGCTCTAGAAAGCTCCAACTCCCAGTTGGATGACTGTTCAAAATGGTTTTTTTTTTGCCAGTCGGAGCTGTTTTTTAAATATTTTTTAAAGAGTACCCAGTTGTCTTTAACTCACTGAAGTCTGAGATTTCCCAGTTCCAAGTTTTCAGTTGTTTTGAATGCGGCAGAAGTGATGCTGGATTGACAGCATGGCCAATGTTGAATGTTTATCCTTTTAAACTTGGAAAAGAGACCCTTAAACCCAGACTTGGGACCACACAGCCACTCCACTGAATAGCAAGCTAGTGATTGCTTTGCAATGCTTGCAGTTAGCCACTGATTCCTTCCAAACCACTCAGTGTTGAATTTGGAAATTCAAACTTGTTGTGTGATGTTTATGTCCAATGGCCGGTGAGCACCGATATGTTTTATCTATAAGGATTTGCCAGTAGATTGTCCAACTTGATTCATGATGATGACTGCTTGTCTAGCTTGATAGCTAAGATTTTGAAAGTATGATGTTGACACGATGTGTCCAACCGAAGCTACGGTAGATATAAGGTGATTTGACGTCATTTTATCTGTGGCCAATGACCTTGAGCCTTCTTGGATGGGCACTTCTAATGTAAATCTATGGCAGCAACCAAGGGGCTTGAATTTTCGAGTTCTCCCCATAGACTTTCCTGTGACGTATTAAGTGACAGAACATTGAGCCAATCATGGTGCAACTAGAGAACATTACCAACCCCTACACTCTGCATTTCCCACCACCACAGAAAGCACTGGGCTAGGCTGAAACTCCTGCATTTCCTGCTGGCTGGCCCACCACCACAGAAAGCACTGGGCTAGGCTGAAACTCCTGCATTTCCTGCTGGCTGGC
>NC_056441.1:8625482-8666036 GCF_018296145.1 Oncorhynchus tshawytscha | reverse complement strand
TTTTTACATTGTTTGGAAACTGACATGTGACACGAATTAATGCCAAAACAACATGTAAAACAGGCACACAAAATATATATCTAACTCTGCCCCACCTTCCCTGAAGGATGGGTCGCCACTGCAGCACAGTATGAAGCTAGGTAGACATTGCTTCTCCAATAAAATCTCAGATCACACTGTAGGTCGATGTCATGACGACGTCATCGGGGCTAATGGTCATCTCGTGCTGATCAGAAGGACGTCAAATCAAAGGCACTCCTTCCATATGAAGTTGTTTTTTCACGAAAATATGAAAACGTGTCAGTTTATCAATTTCACAAGATTGGAGTAAAAACACATTCAACTACTTAAGATATTAGCTGAAATGTAGCTCGTCTTTAGATTGCGAGAAAACGTAACAACTTAAGGTTGAATTTTTCCCTTCTCTCATTGGCCGGCTCTGATTGGTCTGTTAAGCAAGGGTTCCCAGAAGTCTTGCGATGTTGAACCTCTCTCTCTCTAGAGAGAGACTATCGCTTTGTGGCAACAGTGGATTTTTTATGTCAAGACCTGAGAGTGAAGTAGTGGACTGAGCATGTATAAACCACCCAGTAGTATAAACCCCCCAGTAGTATAAACCCCCCAGTAGTATAAACCACCCAGTAGTATAAACCCCCAGTAGTATAAACCCCCAGTAGTATAAACCCCCAGTAGTATAAACCACCCAGTAGTATAAACCACCCAGTAGTATAAACCCCCAGTAGTATAAACCACCCAGTAGTATAAACCACCCAGTAGTATAAACCCCCCAGTAGTATAAACCACCCAGTAGTATAAACCACCCAGTAGTATAAACCCCCAGTAGTATAAACCACCCAGTAGTATAAACCACCCAGAAGTATACATCACCCAGTAGTATACATCACCCAGTAGTATAAACCACCCAGTAGTATACATCACCCAGTAGTATAAACCACCCAGTAGTATAAACCCCCAGTAGTATAAACCACCCAGTAGTATAAATCACCCAGTAGTGTAAACCACCCAGTAGTATAAACCACCCAGTAGTATAAACCACCCAGTAGTATAAACCCCCCAGTAGTATAAACCACCCAGTAGTATAAACCACCCAGTAGTATAAACCCCCCAGTAGTATAAACCACCCAGTAGTATAAACCACCCAGTAGTATAAACCACCCAGTAGTATAAACCACCCAGTAGTATAAACCACCCAGTAGTATACATCACCCAGTAGTATAAACCACCCAGTAGTATATATAACCCAGTAGTATATATCACCCAGTAGTATATATAACCCAGTAGTATAAACCCCCCGGTAGTATAAACCACCCAGTAGTATATATAACCCAGTAGTATATATCACCCAGTAGTATATATAACCCAGTAGTATAAACCCCCCGGTAGTATAAATCACCCGGTAGTATATATCACTCAGTAGTGTAAACCATCCAGTAGTATAAACCACCCAGTAGTATACATCACCCAGTAGTATATATCACCCAGTAGTGTACATCACCCAGTAGTATAAACCACCCAGTAGTATATACCACCCAGTAGTATATATCACCCAGTAGTGTACATCACCCAGTAGTATATATCACCCAGTAGTATAAACCACCCAGTAGTATAAATCACCCAGTAGTATAAACCACCCAGTAGCATAAACCACCCAGTAGTATAAACCACCCAGTAGTATAAATCACCCAGTAGTATAAATCACCCAGTAGTATAAATCACCCAGTAGTATAAACCACCCAGTAGTATAAACCACCCAGTAGTATAAATCACCCAGTAGTATATATCACTCAGTAGTGTAAACCATCCAGTAGTATAAACCACCCAGTAGTATAAACCACCCAGTAGTATAAACCACCCAGTAGTATAAACCACCCAGTAGTATAAATCACCCAGTAGTATAAACCACCCAGTAGTGTAAACCACCCAGTAGTATAAATCACCCAGTAGTATAAACCACCCAGTAGTATACATCACCCAGTAGTATAAACCACCCAGTAGTATATATAACCCAGTAGTGTAAACCACCCAGTAGTATAAATCACCCAGTAGTATAAACCACCCAGTAGTATAACCCATCCAGTAGTATAAACCACCCAGTAGTATAAATCACCCAGTAGTATAAACCACCCAGTAGTATAAACCACCCAGTAGTATAAACCACCCAGTAGTATAAATCACCCAGTAGTATATATCACCCAGTAGTATAAACCATCCAGTAGTATAAACCAGTATGATGCATGAACAGAGGGGTGGCAGTATAAACCACCCAGTAATGTAACTAGTATGGTGATCGTGGACTTTAATATTCTCTCTGTTGAAACCAGAGGTCATTAAGCTATTAATGGCCTTGCGTTTTAATAGCCACTGCAGAATTCAACAAAATGTCTCCATATGCATTCTCCACCATAGGCGACACATTAGGGAGTAGAGTGCTTTGCTGACAGGTTCTCTAAAGAATTCTTCTATGTCTTGTTTCCCAATTCTTCTATGTCTAGTTTCGGTCCCACCGGGTGAACATTTTGCCCCCCTCCCCTAGCAATACACAGCTGATTCAAATAATCGAAGCTTTCCCCCAGGAGGATCCCCATGACTGAGTTTTTGGGGGTAACCCTGGTCAATAGGTTGAACCTTCATTTGGTCATAATAGAGAGGAGGCGACATTCATGTCTATGTACATTTAGGAGGCTGTTTGTTCCCACGGTCTCGACCTCAGACGGAAGCCTAGTGAGACGATGTGAACTGGTGTAGTACTCTACTGACACCACACGGGGGCAGTATTCATATCATAATGGTCACAGGGTACACCACTGGATGGCAGTATGGTGTCAGAAAACACTGGTTTAACTTCTGTTGCTCTTTTCTCTCCTTTATGTGTCGTATCCAAATACATATGTTGAAACAAACAAGATGTATACACTGGTATTACCGTATGTCGTAAACGGGATGAGGTTTAACAGGAAACAGTATATGTAGTTAATGGGATGAGGTTTAACAGGAAACTGTTTATGTCATTAACGGGATGAGGTTTAACAGGAAACAGTATATGTCGTAAACAGGATGAGGTTTAACAGGAAACAGTATATGTAGTTAACGGGATGAGGATTTATAGGAAACAGTATATGTAGTTAATGGGATGAGGTTTAACAGGAAACTGTTTATGTCATTAACGGGATGAGGTTTAACAGGAAACTGTTTATGTCATTAACGGGATGAGGTTTAACAGGAAACTGTTTATGTCGTTAACAGGATGAGGTTTAACAGGAAACCGTATATGTCATTAACAGGATGAGGTTTAACAGGAAACTGTTTATGTCATTAACGGGATGAGGTTTAACAGGAAACTGTTTATGTCGTTAACAGGATGAGGTTTAACAGGAAACTGTTTACTAGGGTGGTGATGGTATTTATTATGCACAGAGTGGTTTCACTATGTAGTAAACTACATTTGAATAGGGCCCATTGGATTCTGGTCAAAAGTAGTGTACTATATAGGGAATAGGGTGCCATTTGGGCTGCACTCTGAGTGTTATACCCCAGACAGTGTTAGCTAAATTGATAAATGACAGTGTCAGTGTCACAATATGGGTTGTTAAAGAGAGAGTGAGGGGATGGAGAGATAGAGAGAGGGGGGGTTGAGAGAGTGAGGGGATGGAGAGATAGAGATTGGGGGTGTGGGGGGTTGAGAGAGTGAGAGAAGAGAGGGAGGATACAGAAATGGAGATTAGTAAATGAGAACAATGGTGTAATACAAGCGGGAGAAATAGAGAAGAAGAGATGGGAAAGAGAGAGTGAGAGAAGAGAGTGAGAGAAGAGAGTGAGAGAAGAGAGAGAGAGTGAGAGAAAGAGAGAGAGAGAGAGAGAGTGAGAGTGAGAGAAGAGAGAAAGAGAGAGAACAATCAGAGAGGAGACAGCGATTGGGGATCTAGGGAGATGGAGAGAGCGAGAGATTCATGTTCTCCGTCTATTTAGCAAATGGCAGAGAGAATGTTCTCTGTCTTTCCAGTACATTTCATCCAAGCCCACCTGAGTCCACTGCTCTGCTCTGCTCTGCTCTCTGCCTGGCTGGCCAGCTCTGGGGGACACTGTGTCCTGGCTGGCCGGCTCTGGGGGACACTGTGTCCTGGCTGGCCGGCTCTGGGGGACACTGTGTCCTGCTGGGGGACACTGTGTCCTGGCTGGCCGGCTCTGGGGGACACTGTGTCCTGGCTCGGCTCTGGGGGACACTGTGTCCTGGCTGGCCGGCTCTGGGGGACACTGTGTCCTGGCTGGCCGGCTCTGGGGGACACTGTGTCCTGCTGGGGGACACTGTGTCCTGGCTGGCCGGCTCTGGGGGACACTGTGTCCTGGCTTTTCTACCACTGGAATAGCCCTAAAAATATATAACAGAAACAGTTTTTTTCAAGGGAAATAGAGAAATAGAGCCAAGCATAAGCAAAAATTGAAAGAGAGTTCTGTAACCATGTTGCCGGAGAAGAAGGCTAATGTTTTACGTGTCCCCAACCGATTGTGTTTTTTTCTTCGTTTATTTGCGTTGTTTGTAAACATTTTTTAAAAAAAATGCCGCTACCGTCTGTTATGACCGAAAATAACTTCTAGACATCAGGACTGCGACTACTACCCACGGACTGGCAGAATCCTTTTATTCATTCAACGAGTCTTACGAGCCCAACGTGAATGATATACTGCTTTCTCGGGAACAGGCCCAGATCCCCATGATTTGCACGGAGAGGAGGCGGAGAAAAAGGGGCCAGAGGGTGGGGCTGCCATCTGAGAATTCGTAGTCGATCAAATAAACCCCAATTTCCTTCCATTCTGCTAGCAAACATGCAATCTTTGGAGAATAAAATCGAACAAGAAAACACTCACCCAGAGGCGGCACTCCTAGTAGCCGGGGACTTTAATCCAGGGAAACTTAAATCCATTTTACCAAATTTCTATCAGCATGTTAAATGTGCAACCAGAGGGAAAAGAAATCTGGACCACCTTTACTCCACACACAGAGACGCGTACAAAGCTCTCCCTCGCCCTCCATTTGGCAAATCTGACCATAACTCTATCCTCCTGATTCCTGCTTACAAGCAAAAATTAAAGCAGGAAGCACCAGTGACTTGGTCTATAACATAGTGGTCAGATGAAGCAGATGCTAAGCTACAGGACTGTTTTGCTAGCACAGACTGGAATATGTTCCAAGATTCCTCTGATGGCATTGAGGATTACACCATATCAGTCACTGGCTTCATCAATAAGTGCATTGATGACGTCCACACGTACATACCCTAACCAGAAGCCATGGGTTACAGGCAACATCCGCACTGAGCTAAAGTCTAGAGCTGCCGCTTTCAAGGAGGGGGAATCTAACCCGGAAGCTTATAAGAAATCCCGTTATGCCCTTTGACAAACCATCAAACAGGCAACGTGTCAATACAGGACTAAGATTAAATCGTACTACACTGGCTCTGACGCTCGTTGCCCTACAAAGGGAAGCACAGTCGAGAGCTACCCAGTGACACAAGCCTACCAGATGAGCTAAACTACTTCTATGCTCGCTTCGAGGCAAATAACACTGAAACATGCGTGGGAGCACCAGCTATTCCGGAAGACTGTGTGTGATCACGCTCTCCGCAGCCGATGTGAGTAAGACCTTTAAACAGGTCAACATTCACAAGGCCGAAGGGCCAGCCGATGTGAGTAACCTTTAAACGGGCCAGATGGATTACCAGTACTTGTACTGCTGGCATGCGCTGACCAACTGGCATTTGTCTTCACTGACATTTCCAAACTCTCCCTGTCCGAGTCTATAATACCAAACATGTTTTAATTTAGCAGACCACCATAGTCCCTGTGCCCAAGGAAGCGAAGGTATCCTGCCTAAATGACTACCGCCCCCGTAGCACTCACATCTGTAGCCATGAAGTTCTTTGAAAGGCTGGTCAGGGCTCACATCAACACCATTATCCCAGAAACCCTAGACCCACTCCAATTTGCATACCGCCCCAACAGATCCACAGATGATGCATCGCTATTGCACTCCACACTGTTCTTTCCCACCTGGTCAAAAGGAACACTTATGTGAGAATGCTATTCATTGACGACAGCTCAGCGTTCAATACCATAGTGCCCTCAAAGCTCATAACTAAGCTAAGGACCCTGGGACTAAATACCTCCCTCTGCAACTGGATTCTGGACTTCCTGATGGGCCACCCACAGGTGGTAAGGGTAGGTAACAACACATCCACCATGCTGATCCTCAACACAGGGGCCCCTCGGGGTGCTTGCTCAGTCCCCCCCTGTACTGCCTGTTCACTCATGACTGCACGGCCAGGCACGACTCCAACACCATCATTAAGTTTGCCGATGACACAACAGTGGAGACCTGGCCGTGAGGTGCCAGGACAACAACCTCTCCCTCAACGTGATCAAGACAAAGGAGATGATTGTGGACTACAGGAAAAAGAGGACCGAGCACGCCCCCATTCTCATCGATGGGGCTGCATTGGAGCGGGTTGAGAGCTTGAAGTTCCTTGGTTTCCACATCACCAACAAACTAACATGGTCCAAACACACCAAGATAGTTGTGAAGAGGGCACGACAAAACCTATTCCCCCTCAGGAGACTGAAAAGATTTGGCATGGGTCCCTAGATCCTCAAAATGTTCAACAGCTGCACCATCGAGAGCACTGGTTGCATCATTGCCTGGTATGGCAACTGCTCGGCCTCCGACCGCAAGGCACTACAGAGGGTAATGCGTATGGCCCAGTACATCACTGGGGCTAAGCTGCCTGCCATTCAGACCTCTATACCAGGCAGTGTCAGAAGAAGGCCCTACAAATGGTCAGACTCCAGCCACCCTAGTCATAGGCTGTTCTCTCTGCTACAGCACGGCAAGCGGTACCGGAGCGCCAAGTCTAGGTCCAAGAGGCTTCTAAACAGATTCTACCCCCAAGTCATAAGACTCCTGAACATCTAATCAAATGGCTTCCCAGACTATTTACATCTCCCCCTTCTACACCGCTGCTACTCTCTGTTATCATCTATACATATCATCTATACATAGTGACTTTAATAACTACCTACATGTACATATTACCTCAACTAACAGGTGCTGCTACTCTCTGTTATCATCTATACATAGTGACTTTAATAACTACCTACATGTACATATTACCTCAACTAACAGGTGCCCCCACACATTGACTCTGTACCCCCTGTATGTAGTCTCGCTATTGTTATTTTACTACTGCTCTTTATTTACTTGTTACTTTGAATTCTTATTCTTATCCTAATTTTTTGAAACTGCATTGTTGGTTAGGGGCTCGTAAGTATTCGGCGCATGTGACTAGTACAATTGTATTCATTTTATTTGAAATATATATATATATATATATACTGTGTACAAAACAATAGGAACACCTTCCTAATGTTGAGTTACACCCCCTTTTGCCCTCAGAATTCGCTGGGGCATGGACTCTACAAGGTGTTGAAAGCGTTCCACAGGGATGCTGGCCCATGTTGACTCCAATGCTTCCCACAGTTGTGTCACGTTGTCTGGATCTCCTTTGGGTGGTGGACCATTCTTAGGAAACTACCGCACCCTGTTCAAAGCCATTTACACATGTTGTCCGTTCACCCTCTGAATGGCACACGTACACAATCCATGTCTCTCAAACATCCTTCTTCAACCTGTCTCCTCCCCTTCATCTACACTTATTGAAGTGGATTTAATAGGCGACAAAAATAAGGGTCCATAGCTTTCATGGAAAGAGCAGGTGTTCTTAATGTTTTGTACACTCAGTGTAAATCTATATACTGTCTTCTTCTCACTACTGGCCTTTCAGTTGTAAAGCTACATGCACCAATATTCTGCCTGTGGTGAGATAGTGTTCTGTTCGTTTTGTGACTGTGGTGAGATAGTGTTCTGTTAGTTTTGTGACTGTGGTGAGATAGTGTTCTGTTAGTTTTGTGACTGTGGTGAGATAGTGTTCTGTTTTTGTGACTGTGGTGAGATAGTGTTCTGTTAGTTTTGTGACTGTGGTGAGATAGTGTTCTGTTAGTTTTGTAACCGTGGTGATATAGTGTTCTGTTAGTCTTGTGACTGTGGTGAGATCGTGTTCTGTTAGTTTTGTGACTGTGGTGAGATGGTGTTCTGTTAGTTTTGTGACTGTGGTGAGATGGTGTTCTGTTAGTTTTGTGACTGTGGTGAGATAGTGTTCTGTTAGTTTTGTGACTGTGGTGATAGTGTTCTATTAGTTTTGTGACTGTGGTGAGATAGTGTTCTGTTTTTGTGACTGTGGTGAGATAGTGTTCTGTTAGTTTTGTGACTGTGGTGATAGTGTTCTGTTAGTCTTGTGACTGTGGTGAGATAGTGTTCTATTAGTTTTGTGACTGTGGTGAGATAGTGTTCTGTTTTTGTGACTGTGGTGAGATAGTGTTCTGTTAGTTTTGTGACTGTGGTGAGATAGTGTTCTGTTCGTTTTGTGACTGTGGTGAGATAGTGTTCTGTTAGTTTTGTGACTGTGGTGAGATAGTGTTCTGTTAGTTTTGTGACTGTGGTGAGATAGTGTTCTGTTAGTCTTGTGACTGTGGTGATATAGTGTTCTGTTAGTCTTGTGACTGTGGTGAGATAGTGTTCTGTTAGTTTTAATAGGCGACAAAAATAAGGGTCCATAGCTTTCATGGAAAGAGCAGGTGTTCTTAATGTTTTGTACACTCAGTGTAAATCTATATACTGTCTTCTTCTCACTACTGGCCTTTCAGTTTTAAAGCTACATGCACCAATATTCTGCCTGTGGTGAGATAGTGTTCTGTTCGTTTTGTGACTGTGGTGAGATAGTGTTCTGTTCGTTTTGTGACTGTGGTGAGATAGTGTTCTGTTAGTTTTGTGACTGTGGTGAGATAGTGTTCTGTTAGTTTTGTGACTGTGGTGAGATAGTGTTCTGTTAGTTTTGTGACTGTGGTGAGATAGTGTTCTGTTAGTTTTGTGACTGTGGTGAGATAGTGTTCTGTTTTTGTGACTGTGGTGAGATAGTGTTCTGTTAGTTTTGTGACTGTGGTGATATAGTGTTCTGTTAGTCTTGTGACTGTGGTGAGATCGTGTTCTGTTAGTTTTGTGACTGTGGTGAGATAGTGTTCTATTAGTTTTGTGACTGTGGTGAGATGGTGTTCTGTTAGTTTTGTGACTGTGGTGATAGTGTTCTGTTAGTCTTGTGACTGTGGTGAGATAGTGTTCTGAGATGGTGTTCTGTTAGTTTTGTGACTGTGGTTTTGAGATAGTGTTCTGTTAGTTTTTTGTGACTGTGGTGAGATAGTGTTCTGTTAGTTTTGTAACCGTGGTGATATAGTGTTCTGTTAGTCTTGTGACTGTGTTGAGATCGTGTTCTGTTGTTTTTCTGTGGTGAGATAGTGTTCTATTAGTTTTGTGACTGTGGTGAGATGGTGTTCTGTTAGTCTTGTCTTGTGACTGTGGTGAGATAGTGTTCTGTTAGTTTTGTAACCGTGGTGATATAGTGTTCTGTTAGTTTTGTAACGTGGTGATATAGTGTTCTGTTAGTTTTGTGGTGATATAGTGTTCTGTTTGTTTTGTAACCGTGGTGATATAGTGTTTTGTTAGTTTTCTAGTTTCAATATTCTTTCAGTATTATCACCATTTTAATGATGGAGCCATTCTACTTGGTCCCTGAACCATGGGCTTACTCTCTGCTAGTCCATGGTGTTGGGCTGTGGTGTTTATTCTGTGTTGTGTTGTTTGGGTTATTAAGTAGGAGAGAACATTAATCTGGCATTTAGTGGTGATTTTATTGGGAGGCTCGGAGAGGCCCTGACAGCAGCAGGTAGCAGCAGGTAGCAGCAGGTAGCAGCAGGTAGCAGAAGCCATTAGATGGGTTTAATTAAGTCAGAGAGAGAGAGCTGAACAGAACAGTAAGAGCTCCCTGGTCGCTCTGTCGCTGTGGGACTTCCCCCCTCAAACTCAACAGGGGAAAGGTCAGAGCGGTGGCAGGGTGTGTGATTGTGTGTATTCATACAAATGTAAGATCTTAATTTGATCACTGTTGCAGGAGAACTTTTCTGCAATGCAGGAAATGTAGTGTATTTGAGGTTTAAAAAGGCTTCTGAGGTTTGTAATTTTTCCACAAAAAAATGTATCAACCCCAACAAAAAAGTCCATTAATTATAATCCACCAAATAATTCACATTTCATGTTGCTGCAGGATTATTTCCATGCTGTAGCAAACTGGCTCAAATTAAGATCCTACATCTGTACATGTGTTTATGAGTATGTACCTGTTAGCTGTTGGTGTGCGTGTGTATTTGGTGTGTGTGTGTGTGTGAGCTCTTGTGTCTCTGGGTAGTATTTGTGTAATTAGGTATTGTAATATATGTGTATAGACTGTATTCAGTGTGTTGGTAGATTGCCTGTGTGTGGGGGGGGGGGGTGGAGGAGTGTCCACATCTGCGTGGCGGCAGAGAGTGTTTTGTCAGTCAGTTCGATTTGTGTGGGCAGCAACTCTCTGGAGAGACACAGAAACACTGAAAGGGAAAGATCTCCCTTAAGATCACTACACCATCAGGAGTTTCTGTGACATTCCCAGCTTTTACTGATAACTGCTTCAGAAGACCATGTTTGTAAATTATTTATAGAGACAGAGAGATAGATAGATAATGAGAAAAATATACTTTAGCGCGAGAGAGAACGACAGAGAGATGGCAGAAAAAGAAAGACAGAAGGAGAGGAGAGGAGAGAAGGAGTGAAAGAGAGGAGAGAAGGAGTGATGGAGAGAAGGAGATGAGAGAAGGAGAGAAGGAGTGAAAGAGAGAAGGAGAGAAGGAAGGATAGAAGGAGTGAAGGAGAGGAGAGAAGGAGTGAAGGAGAGAAGGAAGGAGAGAAGGAGTGAAAGAGAGAAGGAGAGAAGATGAGAAGGAGAGAAGATGAGGAGAGAAGGAGTGAAAGAGAGAAGGCGAGAAGGAAGGAGAGAAGGAGTGAAAGAGAGGAGTGAAGAAGAGGAGAGAAGGAAGGAGAGAAGGAGTGAAAGAGAGAAGGAGTGAAGGAGAGAAGATGAGAAGGAGTGAAAGAGAGAAGGAAGGAGAGAAGGAGTGAAGGAGAGACGGAAGGAGAGAAGGAGTGAAAGAGAGAAGGAGAGAAGGAGTGAAAGAGAGAAGGAAGGAGAAGGAAGGAGAGAAGGAGTGAAGGAGCGGAGAGAAGGAGTGAAGGAGTGGAGAGAAGGAGAGAAGATGAGGAAGGAGAGAAGATGAGAAGGAGTGAAAGAGAGAAGGAGAGAAGGAGTGATAGAGAGAAGGAGAGAAGGAGAGAAGGAAGGAGAGAAGGAGTGAAAGAGAGGAGAGAAGGAGTGAAGGAGAGACGGAAGGAGAGAAGGAGTGAAAGAGAGAAGGAGAGAAGGAGTGAAAGAGAGAAGGAGAGAAGGAGTGAAAGATAGAAGGAAGGAGTGAAGGAGAGGAGAGAAGGAGTGAAGGAGAGAAGGAAGGAGAGGAGTGAAAGAGAGGAGTGAAGGAGAGAAGATGAGAAGGAGTGAAGGAGAGAAGATGAGAAGGAGAGAAGGAGAGAAGATGAGAAGGAGCGAAGATGAGAAGATGAGAAAGAGAGAAGGAGATTGAGTGATAAGGAAAGTGAAAAGGAGAAGGGTAAGTAGAATCAACCCAGCCAGCGTTGTGAGAGGAGTGATGAAGAGGAGAAAGGCCAAAGGTCACAGACACACTTCTTCCAGGAAGTCCACAGTACAGAGGATGAGACTGTATTAATATCCCACCAATCAGACCCCCCCCTCCCCCCGATCACACCCACCACATGAATGGTAATAACCTCACAGTCACATCTGGTGTGTAGAGAGAGACCCATTTCAGCACCACCCTGCGTTATACTGTCTGGATCCCAAATGGCACCCTATTCCCTTTATAGTGCACTACTTTTGACCAGGGCCTATAGGGAATAGGGTGCACTACTTTTGACCAGGGCCTATAAAGATCTATCTATTTGGGACACACTCCTTTAGCACCACCCAGCTGCATTATTAATGCCCTCCATCACATAGGTGATCCGTTACAAACACACTCCAACCCATTAACGGTCATGTCACACAATGACGCATTAAGCCCATCTGTCACACAGCAAGCATCCATTCACACCCAAAACATACAGGAAGTCTATGGTTCAATTGAATTACATTTAAAAACAAAGTTATTTATCCCAGAGAGGCAATTCAATACTTTGTTTCTGATACAGTGCCTTCAATACAAAAAAATAGTTTCTTTTAGAAATGTTTGCTAATGTATTAAAAACAGATATCACATTTACATAAGTATTCAGATCCTTTACTCAGTACTTTGTTGAAGCACCTTTGGCAACGATTAGACAGTATTCATACACCTTGACTTATTCCCTCATATCGTTGTCAAAATGGGTTAAATCTATTTTTTTTCTCACCCATCAACATCCCATAATAACAAAGTGAGAACATGTTTTTGCGGATTTATTGAAAATATAATTCAGAAAAATCTCATTTAACGTACAGTAAATATTCACACCTCAATGCCAATTACAGCTGTTAGTCTTTCTGGTTAAGTCTCTAAAAGCTTTGCACACTTCGATTGTGCAACATTTGCAATTATTATTTTCAAAATTCTTCAAGCTCTGTTAAATTGGTTGTTGATCATAGCTAGACAACCAGCAAGTCGGAAGTTTACATACACTTAAGTTGGAGTCATTAACCTGACTCGTTTTTCAACCACTCCACAAATTTCTTGTTAACAATGTAACGGTTTTCTTCCTGGGAAGGAGAGGCGGACCAAAACGCAGCGTGGTTAGGGTTAAACATCTTTAATCAGGACAAAGTCCGAGAGAACACTACAAATATATAAAACAATAAATGTGGAAAACCGAAACAGTCCTGTGTGGTGAAACAAACACAGACACGGAAATAATCACCCACAAAACCCAACACCAAACAGGCTACCTAAATATGGTTCCCAATCAGAGACAAATGACTAACACCTGCCTCTGATTGAGAACGATATCAGGCCCAAACACAGAAACAGACAAACTAGACATCCAACATAGAATGCCCACTCAGATCACACCCTGACCAAACAAACATAGAAACATACAAAGCAAACTATGGTCAGGGCTACTTTCTGCATGACACAAGTCATTTGTCCAACAATTGTTTACAGACAGATTATTTCACTTATAATTCACTGTATCACAATTCCAGTGGGTCAGAGGTTTACATACACTAAGTTGACTGTGCCTTTAAACTCCTTGGAAAATTCCCGAAAATTATGTCATGGCTTTAGAAGCTTCTGATAGGCTAATTGACATCATTTGAGTCATTTGGTGGTGTACCCGTGGATGCATTTCAAGGCCAACCTTCAAACTCAGTGCCTCTTTGCTTGACATCATGGGAAAATCAAAATAAATCAGCCAAGACCTCAGAAAAAAAATTGTAGACCTCCACAAGTCAAGTAAATCCTTGGGAGCAATTTCTAAACGCCTGAAGTTACCACGTTCATCTGTACAAACAGTAGTACGCAAGTATAAACACCATGGGACCACACAGCCGTCATACCGCTCAGGAAGGAGACCCGTTCTGTCTGCTAGAGATGAACGTACTTTGGTGCGAAAAGTGCAAATCAATCCCAGAACAACAGCAAAGGACCTTGTGAAGATGCTGGAGGAAACAGGTACAAAAGTATCTACATCCACAGTAAAAACGATTCCTATATTGACGTAACCTGAAAGGCTCAGCAAGGAAGAAGCCACTGCTCCAAAACCGCAATAAAAAGGCCCGTCTATGGTTTGCAACTGAACATGGGGACAAAGATCATACTTTTTGGAGAAATGTCCTCTGGTTTGATGAAATAAAAATAGAACTGTTTGGCCATAATGACCATTGTTTTGTTTGGAGGAAAAAGGGGAGACTTGCAAGCCGAAGAACACCATCCCAACCGTGAAGCACAGGAGTGGCAGCATCATGTTGTGGGGGTGCTTTGCTGCAGGAGGGACTGGTGCACTTCACAAAATAGATAGCATCATGAGGGAGGAAAATTATGTGGATATATTGAAGCAAAATCTCAAGACATCAGTCAGTCAGAAAGTTAAAGCTTGGTTGAAAATGGGTCTTCCAAATGTACAATGACCCCAAGCATACTTCCAAAGTTGTGACAAAGTGGCTTAAGGAAAACAAAGTCAAGGTATTGGAGTGGCCATCACAAAGCCCTGACCACAGGGAAATGTGTGGGCAGAACTGAAAACATGTGTGTGAGCAAAGAGGTCTACTCTGTCGAGCTCTGTCAGGAGGAATGGGACAAAATTCACCCAACTTATTGTGTGAAGCTTGTGTAAGGCTACCTGAAACATTTGACCCAAGTTAAAAGTGTATGTAAACTTCTGACCCACTTGGAATGTGATGAAAGAAATAAAAGCTTAAATAAATCATTCTCTCTACTATTATTCTGACATTTAACATTCTTAAAATAAAGTGGTGATCCTAACTGACCTAAGACAGGGAATTGTTCCTAGGATTAAATATAAGGAATTGTGAAAAACTGAGTTTAAATGTATTTGGCTAAGGTAAACTTCCGACTTCAACTGTATTTAAGTATATTTACGTCAAAACTGTAACCCGACCACTCAGGAACATTCACTGTCTTCTTGGTAAGCAACTCCAGTATAGATTTGTCCTTGTGCTTTAGGTTATTGTCCTGCTGAAAGGTGAATTCATCTCCCAGTGTCTGGTGGAAAGCAGACTGAACCAGGTTTTCCTCCAGGCTTTTGCCTGTGCTTAGCTCCATTCCGTTTTTTAAATCCTGAAAAACTACTAAGATATATGGAATTGTTTTAAGAAAGTCATGTCAAGGATCATTTTGCTATTTGATTTTAGAAAAAAAATCCCCAAAATGAATTTGATTTAAAAAAAGTGGCCTTACTATTAATCCATACAAACGCAATTAATAACAGATTCACTACATGGAACAACAGATAGTCATTCCCAAAAATCTGTCCTATATATGAGCGATATAAGACCAGGAATTGTTTTATTTTATAACAAGTATTTAACTCCTTATTTTTTGGCACTAAACAATCTTAGCCCTTTCTAAGCTGGGGGGGGTTCTACTAAGCTATATGGAATTGTTTTAAGGTCATACCAAGGATAATTTTTCTTATTGATTTAGAATTTTAAGCCCACTTGAAGTATAAAAAAAATACTGTACAATTTTCTACAATTGTTTACACACCTTTGCTGAATCTTTGGGTCATTTTCCCAAAACCCTAAAAACACAAAATACAAAACCACAAACACAAAATACAACACTTTACAAATCTCTAGCAAAAGAAAACACTGCATTCTAAACTGTTTTATCTATTTCCAAAATGACACACGCCTCATATGAATAGATCTGTTTACCAACCAACAACACACTGATGTGCTCAACACAAAACACCACTATGAATATCCCAGCAGTAGGTTTATGATGTGATCAACACAAAACACTACTATGAATATCCCAGCAGTAGGTTTATGATGTGCTCAACACAAAACACCACTATGAATATCCCAGCAGTAGGTTTATGATGTGCTCAACACAAAACACCACTATGAATATCCCAGCAGTAGGTTTATGTGATCAACACAAAACACTATAAATATCCCAGCAGTAGGTTTATGCCTTTTGCATTGTCAGTGCGACACTGTAGCCGGTTGTAAAATATTGTTACAGTAATGTACACCTACTCAAATATACATAAATAAACACACAAATGCAATACAGTAACAAAAACATTGTCATTTCCAAAATGCAGTATTTTTGAACACTTGTGTTTTGTATGTAACACGTTCCAAACCCAACAGGAGAAAACCAGGAAAAACATTCAGTAAGATAACGAGTTTTCTGTACAAAAATAAAACATGAAAGTAGCTCATTCCTTCAAAACTCTAAACAGAAAAAACACATGCAAAATGTAAGAAAAACATTAGGCTGCATCCTGTCTCCTATTTTTTGGTCTGGCCACAGCACCTCATCTACATCACAAGCAATCAGCAGCACCTCATCTACATCACAAGCAATGTTCTCCCTGGCTCAGCAGCACCTCATCTACATCACAAGCCATGTTCTCCCTGGCTCAGCAGCACCTCATCTACATCACAAGCAATGTTCTCCCTGGCTCAGCAGCACCTCATCTACATCACAAGCCATGTTCTCCCTGGCTCAGCAGCACCTCATCTACATCACAAGCAATGTTCTCCCTGGCTCAGCAGCACCTCATCTACATCACAAGCCATGTTCTCCCTGGCTAAACAAGCAAGGGAAAGCAATGTTCTCCTGGCTAAACAGCAGGAAAGAATCTTCTGGAGTGACGGATCCAGCCGCCGAAAGCCCCCACATCAACTTCACCACATCCATCCTCCAATGCCTGGAGAAGAGGCATGCATGTGAGGGGATTGGCGGTCACACACCTTCCGTTGCCATGCCGACAAAAACTCTTCAATTGGGTTTAGTAATGGGGAATATGGTGGGAGGTATAGAACAATACATTGTGGGTGGTCGATGCACCAGTTGCAGACCAGAGAAGCCCGGTGGAAACTCGTGTTGTCCCAGATAACAACATACCTGGTCTGCTCTGGTCCACCCCTCTGCTCGGCTGGAATGACAATGCCATGTAGTGTGCCCAGGAATGTGATGAGAAGGGCGGTGTTGTAAGGACCAAGGTTGGCATGGTGATGGAGGAAGCTTTGCTGGCTAACGACTGCACACATGGTAATATTCCCTCCACACTGTTCAGGGACATTCACAATGGCACAATAATGTTCCGTCCCGTTCTTTTGGCTCGGTTGAAGCCTCATCAATGTAAATATAAACGTGCTGAATTGCAACGGCATACAGCTCCAAGACTCTCTGAAACAGACAAGACAATATGTGACATAGACCCAGAGCAGTCCATATGGTGAGGCACAATACACTGGATTACAGCACTGTAATGTGTCTATACAGTGATGATATGATAGTAAATTCACAGTTTAGTACTTACTTGCACATATTCATAGCTCTGTTCTGTAACCCTCTCTGAGTTTCGCTCAAATGTCTCCCCTGTAGACCTGTTTCATGCGGATTCGGTTGTGCTCTAACAGACGGTCCAATGTAGACAAGCCCACCTGGTGAATGTTATTGAAGATTGTGTTGTCTGCAATTATGTGGTTCTGGATTTCTCGTAGTCTAATGGTATTGTTTGCCACCACCATGTTCACAATAGCCGGTCTCCTGTTCTGGTGTGAACAGCTGGTGTCTTCCACCATGGTCTGGTCGTCTCTCAGTTCTGCAAAAGACCCACAAATATGATATGATTGGTTACAGTAAGCTAAAGTAATCTATTTTCTTTCAATATGAAATGACATTGTAACATTGGCCAACAATCACTGAGTAACAAAGGCCTACTGATATGTCAGACTACAGTACATACATAAAGGGCATAGTGTATCTACTGATATGTCAGACTACAGTATACATACATAAAGGGCATAGTGTATCTACTGATATGTCAGACTACAGTACATACATAAAGGGCATAGTGTATCTACTGATATGTCAGACTACAGTACATACATAAAGGGCATAGTGTATCTACTGATATGTCAGACTACAGTACATACATAAAGGGCATAGTGTATCTACTGATATGTCAGACTACAGTACATACATAAAGGGCATAGTGTATCTACTGATATGTCAGACTACAGTACATACATAAAGGGCATAGTGTATCTACTGATATGTCAGACTACAGTATACATACATAAAGGGCATAGTGTATCTACTGATATGTCAGACTACAGTACATACATAAAGGGCATAGTGTATCTACTGATATGTCAGACTACAGTACATACATAAAGGGCATAGTGTATCTACTGATATGTCAGACTACAGTATACATACATAAAGGGCATAGTGTATCTATTGATATGTCAGACTACATACATACATAAAGGGCATAGTGTATCTACTGATATGTCAGACTACAGCATATGTACAGTTATTACAGATATGTCAGACATTGGTATACAGTACATACATAAAGGGCATAGTGTATCTACTGATATGTCAGACTACAGTACATACATAAAGGGCATAGTGTATCTATTGATATGTCAGACTACAGTAGTACATACATAAAGGGCATAGTGTATCTACTGATATCAGACTACAGTATACATACATAAAGGGCATAGTGTATCTACTGATATGTCAGACTACAGTATACATACATAAAGGGCATAGTGTATCTACTGATATGTCAGACTACAGTATACATACATAAAGGGCATAGTGTATCTACTGATATGTCAGACTACAGTATACATACATAAAGGGCATAGTGTATCTATTGATATGTCAGACTACAGTACATACATAAAGGGCATAGTGTATCTACTGATATGTCAGACTACAGTATACATACATAAAGGGCATAGTGTATCTACTGATATGTCAGACTACAGTATACATACATAAAGGGCATAGTGTATCTATTGATATGTCAGATATGTGAGAGGAAGAGGAGGAAGAGGAAGACAGTTGTACAGTATATACATACATAAAGGGCATAGTGTATCTACTGATATGTCAGACTACAGTAGTGAGAGGAAGAGGAGGAAGAGGAAGGACAGTTGTCTCAGATGAGATCAGGGCCACATTGGTATACAGTACATACATAAAGGGCATAGTGTATCTATTGATATGTCAGACTACAGTACATACATAAAGGGCATAGTGTATCTACTGATATGTCAGACTACAGTACATACATAAAGGGCATAGTGTATCTATTGATATGTCAGACTACAGTACATACATAAAGGGCATAGTGTATCTATTGATATGTCAGACTACAGTACATACATAAAGGGCATAGTGTATCTATTGATATGTCAGACTACAGTACATACATAAAGGGCATAGTGTATCTATTGATATGTCAGACTACAGTACATACATAAAGGGCATAGTGTATCTACTGATATGTCAGACTACAGTACATACATAAAGGGCATAGTGTATCTATTGATATGTCAGACTACAGTACATACATAAAGGGCATAGTGTATCTACTGATATGTCAGACTACAGTACATACATAAAGGGCATAGTGTATCTACTGATATGTCAGACTACAGTACATACATAGGAGGCATAGTGTATCTATTGATATGTCAGACTACAGTATACATACATAAAGGGCATAGTGTATCTACTGATATGTCAGACTACAGTATACATACATAAAGGGCATAGTGTATCTACTGATATGTCAGACTACAGTACATACATAAAGGGCATAGTGTATCTACTGATATGTCAGACTACAGTACATACATAAAGGGCATAGTGTATCTACTGATATGTCAGAACAGTATACTAAAGGGAGGAAGGACAGTTGTCTCAGATGTCAGACTACAGTACATACATAAAGGGCATAGTGTATCTACTGATATGTCAGACTACAGTAGTGAGAGGAAGAGGAGGAAGAGGAAGGACAGTTGTCTCAGATGAGATCAGGGCCACATTGGTATACAGTACATACATAAAGGGCATAGTGTATCTACTGATATGTCAGACTACAGTATGAGAGGAAGAGGAGGAAGATAGGACAGTTGTCAGACTACAGTACATACATAAAGGGCATAGTGTATCTACTGACATGTCAGACTACAGTAGTGAGAGTAAGAGGAGGAAGAGGAAGGACAGTTGTCTCAGATGAGATCAGGGCCACATTGGTATACAGTACATACATAAAGGGCATAGTGTATCTATTGATATGTCAGACTACAGTAGTGAGAGGAAGAGGAGGAAGAGGAAGGACAGTTGTCTCAGATGAGATCAGGGCCACATTGGTATACAGTACATACATAAAGGGCATAGTGTATCTATTGATATGTCAGACTACAGTAGTGAGAGGAAGAGGAGGAAGAGGAAGGACAGTTGTCTCAGATGAGATCAGGGCCACATTGGTATACAGTACATACATAAAGGGCATAGTGTATCTACTGATATGTCAGACTACAGTAGTGAGAGGAAGAGGAGGAAGAGGAAGGACAGTTGTCTCAGATGAGATCAGGGCCACATTGGTATACAGTACATACATAAAGGGCATAGTGTATCTATTGATATGTCAGACTACAGTAGTGAGAGGAAGAGGAGGAAGAGGAAGGACAGTTGTCTCAGATGAGATCAGGGCCACATTGGTATACAGTACATACATAAAGAGCGTAGTGTAGATGAGATCTTACCGGTTCTCATTTCTGAATGTACGGATGATGTAACCGTGTAGCAATATACATAAACTCAGCAAAAAAAGAAATGTCCTCTCACTGTCAACTGCGTTTAATTTCAGCAAACTTAACATGTGTAAATATTTGTGTGAACATAACAAGATTCAACAACTGAGACATAAACTGAACAAGTTCCACAGACATGTGACTAACAGAAATGGAATAATGTGTCCATGAACAAAGGGGGGGTCAAAATTGGATTGGACATGATTTGAAAAGGGACACACCTATCAATATAAGGTTCCACAGTTAACAGTGCATGTCAGAGCAAAAACCAAGTTATGAGGTCGATAGAATTGTCCATAGAGCTTCCAGAAGGACAACCATCTCTGCAGCACTCCACCAGTCAGGCCTTTATGGTAGAGTGACCAGACGGAAACACCTCCTCAGTAAAAGGCACACTTGGAGTTTGCCAAAAGGCACTTAAAGTACTCTCAGATCATAAGAAACCAGATTCTCTGGTCTGATGAAACCAAGCTTGAACTCTTTAGCCTGAATGTCAAGAATCACATCTGGAGGAAACCAGACACCGCTCATCACCTGGCCAATACCATCCCCATGGTGAAGCACGGTCATGGCAGCATCATGCTGTGGGGATGTTTTTCAGCGCTCAGGACCTCAGACCGGGGTGAAGGTTCATCTTCCAACAGCACAATGGCCCTAAGCACACAAACAAGACAACGCAAGAGTGGCTTCCGGACAAGTCTCTGAATGTCCTTGAGTGGCCCTGCCAGAGCCCGGACTTGAACCAGATTGAACATCTCATCGGGAGAGACCTGAAAATAGCTGTGCAGCGACACTCCCCATTCAACCTGACAGAGCTTGAAAGGAGCTGCAGAGAAGAATGGGAGAAACTCCCCAAATACAGGTGTGCCAAGCTTGTAGTGTCATACCCAATAATAATTGAGGCTGTTATTGCTGGCAAATGTGCTTCAACAAAATACAGAGTAACTGAGTAAAGGGTCTGAATATTTATGTACATTTTATTTTAACGTAAAACAAAATAAAACATTTGCAAAAATGTCAAAACCTGTCTTTGCTTTGTCATTATGGGTATTGTGTGTAGATCGATGAGAAAAAAACAGATTTAATACAATTTTAGAATTAAGCTGTAACGTAACAAAATGTGGAAAATGTCAAGTGGTCTGAATACTTGCACTGACTAAGCCATTAACCACTATGGTGAAAACCATTGGTGTGTAAAAGGTGGGTTTCAGCATGAAATATCTTTTACATATATATTTGTACACACTTTATTTTACTATATCAGTATGTGTTCATGTTTTGGTGTCAAACTGAGTTGTGAAAAGTCAATGGTTGGAAGAGTTGCAAAGTTAACTAAAAATAATGCCATTGTTGATTAGATGTTTTTTTTGCCATTAATTAGGCTATTTTTTTTAGGCTATTTTTTATTTCTATAAGGTTGATTGACAAGCCTTGAAAAAGATGAGCAAAAAGATGATTCAAATACTGAGCTGTGTATTATATGTGTGTGTTATATCCAACAACAACAAAAAAATCCTGGGAAATTATATTAATTTCATACAATTGCTCAGAGAGGTAGGGGCCAAAAAGGTAAGGGCCAAAAGCATCCCTTTCAATGCCTCACCTTGTGAGGAGAATGGCAGTGAGCCTTAAAAAAAATGTTTTAAGAGTTGGAGAATTCAATTGGGTTTCAAGTGAGGAGCCGGAGATGGCCAAATGCAAAATGTTGATTTTGTGGCCAATTAACCATTTCTTACGGCCAAGTTTCAGTCTTCTGGCAGAGGCAACCAGTGTTCCATTTCAAGTGCCAATGCAAAATTATTAATTTAATTTAATTTAGCAAAATTCAAGGTGTTTACATTTGTTGGATGACATGAAAATAGAGCTTTTTGGCCGCGCACGCCGGCGGTGGATTTGGCTGTATGAGCAGAAAAGCTGTATGAGCAGAATTTGAATGTATGAGCAGAAAATAACCCCATTACCTACTGTAAAATATGGTGGTGGATCTTTGATGTTATGGGGCTATTCTGCTGCCACTGGTCCTGTGGCCCTTGTTAAGGTCAACCGAATCATGAACTTTACCCAGTACCAGGATATTTTAGTCAAAAAACCTGGTTGCCTCTGCCAGGCGGCTGAAACTTGGCCACGATCGGATCTTCCGGAAAGACAATAGCCCCAAAAGCATCAAAATTCATAATCCACTGTCTTTCAGAGGAGCTGTTATTCCCTGTGTGATTCTATCTCTACCTAACTGTCACGCACTGACCTTAGATATCTCTGTTTTTCTATATATTTTGGTTGGCTCAGGGTGTGACTAGGGTGGGTACTCTAGTTTTTGTATTTCTAGAAGTTTTCGTATGTCTAGAAGTTTTTGTATGTCTATGTTGTCCTGAGACAGCTGTTAATTGTTGTCTTTGATAGTGGATCATATTTAGGTAGCCATAATCCTCATTTGTGTTTGTGGGATCTTGACTATGTGTAGTTGCCTGTCAGCACTATTTTGCATAGCTTCACATTTCGTTTCGTTCGTTGATTTTGCTTTTTTTTGTCGTTTTTGTTTCATTCATTAAAAGAGAATGTACGTATACCACGTTGCGCCTTGGTCTCACTCATACGACGATCGTGACACTAATTGATCTATCTGTCACGCCCTGACCTTAGAGCTTTTTATGTCTCTATTTTGGTTTAGTCAGGGTGTGATTTGGGTGGGCATTCTATGTTCCTTTTTCTATGTTTTTGTTTTTGTTTGTTTTGGCCGGGTGTGGTTCTCAATCAGGGACAGCTGTCTATCGTTGTCTCTCATTGGGAACCATACTTAGGTAGCTTTTTCCCACAGGGTTTTTGTGGGTAGTTAATTTCTGTTGCACCTGACAGGACTGTTTGGGTTTTCGTTCATTCTCTTTGTTATTTTTGTTATTTAGTGTTCAGTTGAAATATAAGTATGAACTACGCTGCACTTTGGTCTGATGATTCCTCATCTTCCGACAACGAATACCGGTACACTATCATAACAATAATACCTTTGTTATCCTCTGTATTATCTCAAACCTTAAACAGGTCTCTCTCATAAAAGAGATTGATCTGTACGAGAAAATAATAATAATATATATCAGGGGAAAAACCAACCAAATCCCCCCCCCCATAAAAACAATATATTGGTTTGTTTAATCATGTTTCAGACAAAACAAGATGTGTTACATCATCAAAACCTTTAACATGTTTAACCAGATGAGTTTTTAAGAGAATTCCCATTGTCCCTATTCATAGCCACTGTGGTGTTAAAAAAACTTGAAGCCGTGTTTAAAACGAGAGAGGACAGTGTTTAAAACGAGAGAGGACAGTGTTTAAAACGAGATAGTACAGTGCTGAAACAATGAAATAAATGCTCGAATGACAACACAATCATAAACTCTAAACATGAGCAATAGAGGAGCCTGAAATAGCCAAGTATAGAGCACAGCAGAGCAGACAGCTGAGAGATTAGAGTGTTTTATGGATGCACTCTATATTACATTACCATTATTACATTGAACGGGAATGAGCAGAGAGAGAGGGGGTTAAGAGAGAGAGAGAGGGGGTAAAAGAAAGAGAGAGAGAGAGAGAGAGAGAGAGGGGGTAAAAAGAGAGAGAGAGAGAGAGAGAAAGAGAGGGGGAAAACAGGGGTAAAAGAGAGAGAGAGAGAGAGGGGGTAAAAGAGAGAGAGGGGGTAAAAAAGAGAGAGGGGGGTAAAAGAGAGAGAGAGAGAGAGGGGGGTAAAAGAAAAGAGAGAGAGAGAGGGGGTAAAAGAGAGAGAGAGGGGGTAAAAGAGAGAGGGGGTAAGAGAGAGAGAGAGGGGGTAAAAGAGAGAGAGAGGGGGTAAAAGAGAGAGGGAGGGGGGTAAAAGAGAGAGAGAGAGAGGGGGTAAAAGAGAAGAGAGAGGGGGTAAAAGAGAGAGAGAGGGGCGTAAAAAGAGAGAGAGAGGGGGGTAGAAGAGAGAGAGAGAGGGGGTAGAAGAGAGAGAGAGGGGGTAAGAGAGAGAGAGGGGTAAAAGAGAGAGAGAGAGAGATAAAAGAGAGAGAGGGGTAAGAGAGAGAGAGAGGGGGCAAAAAAAAGAGAGAGAGAGAGAGAGAGAGAGAGAGAGAAAGAGAGGGGGTAAAGAGAGAGGGAGAGGGGTAAAAGAGAGAGAGAGAGGAGGTAAAAGAGAGAGGGAGAGGGTAAAAAGAAAGACAGAGGGAGGGTGAGAGAGAGAGAGAGAGGCAGTAAGGGAGAGAGGGATGAACGAACGATGGAGAAAGTTTTGTAGTGAGTGAGGGTTTACATTGGAGATAAAAGAGAAAGTAGAGAGGGAGAGGAGGAGATGGAGGAGATAGGGAGGATGAGGGGGAGGAGAGGGGAAGATGATGGAGGAGGAGGAGGGGGAGGAGGAGATGGGGAGGAGGAGGAGGAGGGAGGAGGAGATGAGATGGAGGAGGAGATGGGGAAGAGGAGATGAGGAGAGGAGGAGGAGGAGAAGAGGAGGAGGAGGAGGAGATGGAGGGTGAGGAGGAGGAGATGATGGAGGGGAGGAGGAGGATGAGGATGAGGAGATGGGGAGGAGGGGGAGGAGGGGGAGGAGGAGATGGAGGAGGAGGGGGAGGGGGAGATGGGGAGGAGGGGGATTTTTTAAAGGGATTTATTGGCATGGGAAACATATGTTTACAATGCCAAGTGCAGCTCAGTTTCCACCTCATTTTGTGGGCAGTAGGCACATAGCCTGTCTCCTGTAGAGAGCCAAGTCTGGCTACGGCGACCGTTCTCAATAGCAAGGCTATGGTCACTGAGTCTGTACATAGTCAAAGCTTTCCTTCAGTTTGGGTCAGTCACAGTGGTCAGGTATTCTGCCAATGTGTACTCTCTGTTTAGAGACAAATAGCATCTTATTTGCTCTGTTTTTTTGTTGATTCTTTCCAAAGTGTCAAGTAATTAACTTTTTGTTTTCTCATGATTTGGTTGGGTCTAATTGTGTTGCTGTCCTGGGGCTCTGTGGGATGTGTTTGTGTTTGTGAACAGAGCCCCAGGACCAGCTTGCTTAGGGGACTCTTCTCCAGGTTCATCTCTCTGTAGGTGATGGCTTTGTTATGGAAGGTTTGGGAATCGCTTCCTTTTAGGTGGTTGGAACAGCATTATTTTGGTCTTACTGAGATGTACTGTCAGGGCCCAGGTCTGACAGGGCCCAGGTCTGACAGGGCCCAGGTCTGACAGGGCCCAGGTCTGTCAGGGCCCAGGTCTGACAGGGCCCAGGTCTGACAGGGCCCAGATCTGACAGGGCCCAGGCCTGACAGAATCTGTGGGAATCTCTCTCCCTCTACTGATGTAGTAGTCTCTCTCTCTCTCCCTACTGATGTAGGAGCCTCTCTCTCTCTCTCTCTCTCTACTGATGTAGTAGTCTCTCTCTCTCTCTACTGATTTAGTAGCCCCCTCTCTCTCTCTACTGATGTAGTAGCCCCCCTCTCTCTCTACTGATGTAGTAGCCTCTCTCTCTCTCTACTGATGTAGTAGGCTCTCTCTCTACTGATGTAATAGCTTCTCTCCCTCTCTACTGATGTAGTAGCCTCTCTCTCTACTGATGTAATAGCTTCTCTCTCTCTACTGATGTAGTAGCCTCTCTCTCTCTACTGATGTAGTAGCCTCTCTCTATCTACTGATGTTGTAGCCCCTCTCCCTCTACTGATGTAATAGCCTCTCCCTCTCTACTGATGTAGTAGCCCTCTCTCTCTACTGATGTAGTAGCTTCTCTCTCTCTACTGATGTAATAGCCCCTACTGATGTAGTAGCCTCTCTCTACTGATGTAATAGCTTCTTTCCCTCTACTGATGTAGTAGCCTCTCTCTCTACTGATGTAGTAGCCTCTCTCTATCTACTGATGTTGTAGCTCTCTCTCTCTACTGATGTAATAGCTCTCTCTCTCTCTACTGATGTAGTAGCCTCTCTCTCTCTCTACTGATGTAGTAGCCTCTCTCTCTCTACTGATGTAGTAGCCTCTCTCATCTACTGATGTAGTAGCCTCTCTCTATCTACTGATGTAGTAGCCTCTCTCTCTCTCGCCTGATGTCGCAGCCTCTATCTCTATTGATGTAATAGCCTTTCTCTCTACTGATGTAGTAGCCTCTCTCTCTCTACTGATGTAGTAGCCTCTCTCTCTCTACTGATGTAGTAGCCTCTCTCTCTCTACTGATTTAGTAGCCTCTCTCTCTCTACTGCTGAGATAATGTACTGAGCTGCAGAGTGTACTGGACTTCAGAAAGTAGATTCAGACTGCCACCAGTGTCCCAAATAGCTTCTATTCCCTATATAGTAGTACTTCTGTTCAAAAGTAGTGCACTACTAGAGAATAGGGTGCCATTTGTACTGCAGGCAGCGAGCTGCATGGCTGCGCTCACTGAGTGGTATTAGATGGAACTAGGGTGCTGAACACAAGTGGAAGTGGTTAAGAGTTCAGGAACTGAGTTCCAAATGGCATCCTATTCCCTGGATAGTGCATTACTTTTGACCAGAGCCCTATGGGATGTATCGAAGAGGGGTTGAACGTTTGAGTAGGGAGTTATGGTGGACAGGGTTAAAGAGAGATATAAGATAGAGAAGGGTTTCTAGACAAGAGAGAGGTGGAGAGGAGGAGAGAGGAGGAGAGGAGTAGAGAGGAGGAGTGAGGAGGAGAAACAGAGGAGGAGAAACAGGAGGAGTTGAAACAGGAGGAGAAACAGAGGAGCAGAAACAGGAGGAGAAACAGAGGAGAAACAGAGGAGAAACAGAGGAGGAGAAACTGAGAAGAAACAGAGGAGAAACATAGGAGGAGAAACAGAGGAGGAGAAACAGGAGGAGAAACAGAGTAGAAACAGGAGGATGAAACAGGAGGAGATGAAACAGGAGGAGAAACAGAGGAGGAGAAACAGGAGGAGAAACAGAGTAGAAACAGAGGAGGAGAAACAGAGGAGGAGAAACAGAAGAGGAGAAACAGAGGAGGAGAAACAGGAGGAGAAACAGAGTAGAAACAGGAGGAGTAGAAACAGGAGGAGAAACATAGGAGGAGAAACAGAGGAGGAGAAACAGGAGGAGAAACAGAGTAGAAACAGGATGGAGTAGAAACAGGAGGAGATGAAACAGGAGGAGAAACAGAGGAGGAGAAACAGGAGGAGATGAAACAGGAGGAGAAACAGAGGAGGAGAAACAGGAGGAGATGAAACAGGAGGAGAAACAGAGGAGGAGAAACATAGGAGGAGAAACAGAGGAGGAGAAACAGGAGGAGAAACAGAGTAGAAACAGGAGGAGTAGAAACAGGAGGAGATGAAACAGGAGGAGAAACAGAGGAGGAGAAACAGGAGGAGAAACTCTAGAAACAGAGGAGGAGAAACAGAGGAGGAGAAACAGAAGAGGAGAAACAGAGGAGGAGAAACAGGAGGAGAAACAGAGTAGAAACAGAGATGAAACAGGAGGAGAAACAGAGGAGGAGAAACAGGAGGAGAAACAGAGTAGAAACAGGAGAGAGAAACAGGAGGAGATGAAACAGGAGGAGAAACAGAGGAGATGAAACAGGAGAGGAGAGAAACAGGAGGAGAAACAGAAGAGGAGAAACAGAGAGGAGAAACAGAGAGGAGAAACAGGACAGAAACAGGAGGAGAAACAGAGGAAGAGAAACAGAGGAGGAGACAAAGGAGAAGAAACAGAGGAGGAGAAACAGGAGGAGAAACAGAGGAGAAACAGAGGAGAAACAGAGGATGAGAAACAGGAGGAGAAGAGGAGAAACAGGAGGAGAAACAGAGGAGAAACAGAGGAGAAACAGAGGATGAGAAACAGGAGGATAAACATGAGGAGAAACAGAGGAGAAACAGGAGGAGAAACAGAGGAGAAACAGAGGAGAAACAGAGGAGGAGAAACAGGGAGGAGAAACAGAGGAGAAACAGAGGAGAAACAGAGGAGAAACAGAGGAGAAACAGAGGAGGAGAAACAGAGGAGAAACAGAGGAGAAACAGAGGAGAAACAGAGGATGAGAAACAGGAGGAGAAACAGAGGAGGAGAAACAGAGGAGAAACAGGAGGAGAAACAAGAGAAGAAACAGGAGGAGAAACAGAGGAGGAGAAACAGAGGAGGAGACAAAGGAGAAGAAACAGAGGAGGAGAAACAGGAGGAGAAACAGAGGAGAAACAGAGGAGAAACAGAGGAGAAACAGAGGATGAGAAACAGGAGGAGAAACAGATGAGGAGAAACAGGAGGAGAAACAGAGGAGAAACAGAGGAGAAACAGAGGATGAGAAACAGGAGAAACATGAGGAGAGAGGAGAGAAGAAACAGAGGAGAAACAGAGGAGAAACAGAGGAGAAACAGAGGAGGAGAAACAGGAGGAGAAACAGAGGAGAAACAGAGGAGAAACAGAGGAGAAACAGAGGAGGAGAAACAGGAGGAGAAACAGAGGAGAAACAGAGGAGAAACAGAGGATGAGAAACAGGAGGAGAAACAGAGGAGGAGAAACAGGAGAGAGAGGAGAAACAGAAACAGAGGAGAGAAACAGGAGGAGAAACAGAGAAACAGAGGAGGAGAAACAGGAGGAGAAACAGGAGGAGAAACAGAGAAGAAACAGAGGAAACAGGAGAAACAGAGGAGGAGAAACAGAGGAGGAGAAACAGGAGGAGAAACAGGAGGAGAAACAGGAGAAACAGAGGAGAAGAGAAACAGAGGAGGAGAAACAGGAGAGGAGGAGAAACAGAGAGAGAGAGAAACAGTGGAGGAGAAACAGAGGAGGAGAAACAGGAGCAGAAACAAGAGGAGAAACAGGGGAGGAGAAACAGAGGAGGATAAACAAAGAAGAAATAGGAGGAGAAACAGAGGAGAAAAGAGGAGAAACAGAGGAGGAGAAACAGAGAGAAACAGAGGAGGAGAAACAGGAGGAGAAACAGGAGGAGAAACAGAGGAGAAACAGAGGAGGAGAAACAGAGGAGAAACAGGAGGAGAAACAGGAGAAACAGAGGAGGAGAAACAGAGGAGAAACAGAGGAGGAGAAACAGAGGAGAAACAGAGGAGGAGCAACAGGATGAGAAACAGGAGGAGAAACAAAGGAGAAACAGAGGAGGAGAAACAGAGGAGAAACAGGAGGAGAAACAAAGGAGAAACAGAGGAGGAGAAACAGAGGAGAAACAGAGGAGGAGAAACAGAGGAGAAACAGAGGAGGAGAAACAGGATGAGAAACAGGAGGAGAAACAAAGGAGAAACAGAGGAGGAGAAACAGAGGAGAAACAGAGGAGAAACAGAGGAGAAACAGAGGAGGAGAAACAGGAGGAGAAACAAAGGAGAAACAGAGGAGAAACAGAGGAGGAGAAACAAAGGAGAAACAGAGGAGAAACAGAAAGGAGAAACAGAGGATGAGAAACAGAGGAGGAGAAACAGGAGGAGAAACAGAGGAGGAGAGAGGAGAAACAGAGGATGAGAAACAGGAGGAGAAACAGAGGAGAAACAGAGGAGAAACAGAGGAGGAGCAACAGGATGAGAAACAGGAGGAGAAACAGAGGAGAAACAGAGGAGGAGAAACAGGAGGAGAAACAGAGGAGGAGAGCAACAGAGGAGAAACAGAGGAGGAGAAACAGAGGAGAAACAGGAGGAGAAACAGGAGAGAGAAACAGAGGAGGAGAAACAGAGGAGGAGAAACAGAGGAGAAACAGGAGGAGAAACAGAGAGGAGAAACAGAGGAGGAGAAACAGAGGAGGAGAAACAGGAGAGAGAGAAAAGAGGAGGAGAAACAGAGGAGAAATAGGAGGAGAAACAGAGGAGAAACAGAGGAGAGGAGGAGAAACAGGAGGAGAAACAGGAGGAGAAACAGAGGAGAAACAGGAGGAGGAGGAGAAACAGGAGGAGAAACAGGAGGAGGAGGAGAAACAGAGGAGGAGAAACAGGAGGTGAAACAGAGGAGAAACAGAGGAGGAGAAACAGAGAAACAGGAGGAGAAACAGAGGAGGAGAAACAGAGGAGAGGAAACAGAGGAGGAGAAACAGGAGGAGAAACAAGAGGAGAAACAGGAGGAGAAACAGAGGAGAGGAGAGAAACAGAGGAGAAACAGAGGAGGAGAAACAGAGGAGGAGAAATAGGAGAGAAACAGAGGAGAAACAGAGGAGGAGAAACAGAGGAGAGGAGGAGAAACAGAGGAGGAGGAGGAGAAACAGAGGAGGAGAAACAGAGGAGAAACAGAGGAGGAGAAACAGAGGAGGAGAAACAGAGGAGAGGAGAAACAAAGGAGGAGAAACAGAGGAGGAGAAACAGAGGAGAAACAGAGGAGAAACAGAGGAGAAACAGAGGAGGAGAAACAGAGGAGGAGAAACAGAGGAGAAACAGAGAAACAGAGGAGAAACAGAGGACAGGAGGAGAAACAGAGGAGGAGGAGAAACAGGAGGAGAAACAGAGGAGAAACAGAGGAGAAAAAGGAGAGAAACAGAGGAGAAACAGAGGAGAAAACAGAGGAGAAACAGAGGAGGAGAAACAGAGGAGGAGAAACAGAGGAGAGAAACAGAGGAGAAACAGAGGAGAGAAACAGGAGAAACAGGAGGAGAAACAGGAGGAGAAACAGAGGAGAAACAGAGGAGGAACAAAGGAGGAGAAACAGAGGAGAAACAGAGAAACAGAGGAGGAGAAACAGAGGAGGAGAAACAGGAGGAGAAACAGAGGAGAAACAGAGGAGAAAAAGGAGGAGGGAGAAACAGGAGGAGAAACAGGAGGAGAAACAGGAGGAGAAACAGGAGGAGGAGAAACAGAGGAGGAGAACAGAGGAGAAACAGAGGAGAAAGAGGAGGAGAAACAGAGGAGAAACAGAGGAGAAACAGAGGAGAAACAGGAGGAGAAACAGAGGAGGAGAAACAGAGGAGGAGAAACAAGAGAAGAAACAGGAGGAGAAACAGAGGAGGAGAAACAAGAGGAGAAACAGAGGAGGGGAGTTGAAACAGAGGAGATGAAACAGGAGGAGAAACAGAGGAGGAGAAACAGAGGAGGAGAAACAGAGGAGGAGAAACAGGAGGAGAAACAGGAGGAGAAACAGGAGGAGAAACAGAAACAGAGGAGGAGAAACAGGAGGAGGAGGAGAAACAGAGGAGGAGAAACAGAGGAGAAACAGAGGAGGAGAAACAGGAGAGGAGGAGAAACAGGAGGAGAAACAGAGGAGGAGAAACAGGGGAGGAGAAACAGAGGAGATAAACAAGGAGAAACAGAGGAGGAGAAACAGGAGGAGGAGGAGAAACAGAGGAGAAACAGAGAGGAGGAGAAACAGAGGAGGAGGAAACAGAGGAGGAGAAACAGAGGAGAAACAGAGGAGGAGAAACAGAGGAGGAGAAACAGAGAGGAGGAGGAGAAACAGAGGAGAAACAGAGGAGGAGAAACAGGAGAAACAGAGGGAGGAGAAACAGAGGAGAAACAGAGGAGAAACAGAGGAGAAACAGAGGAGAAACAGAGGAGGAGAAACAGAGGAGAAACAGGAGGAGAAACAGAGGAGAGGAGAAACAGGAGGAGAAAGAAACAGAGGAGGAGAAACAGAGGAGAAACAGAGGAGGAGAAACAGGAGGAGGAGAAACAGAGGAGGAGAAACAGAGGAGAAACAGAGGAGGAGAAAACAGGAGGAGAAACAGGAGGAGAAACAGGAGGAGGAGGAGAAACAGAGGAGAAACAGAGGAGGAGAAACAGAGGAGGAGAAACAGGAGGAGAAACAGAGGAGAGGAGAAACAGAGGAGGAGAAACAGGAGAAACAGAGGAGAGGAGAAACAGAGGAGAAACAGGAGGAGAAACAGAGGAGGAGAAACAGGAGGAGAAACAGAGGAGAGAAACAGGAGGAGAAACAGGAGGAGAAACAGGAGGAGAAACAGAGGAGGAGAAACAGAGGAGGAGAAACAGAGGAGGAGAAACAGGAGGAGAAACAGAGGAGGAGAAACAGAGGAGGAGAAACAGAGGAGGAGAAACAGGAGGAGGAGGAGAAACAGGAGGAGAAACAGAGGAGAAACAGAGGAGGAGGAGAAACAGAGGAGAGAAACAGAGGAGAAACAGGAGGAGAAACAGGAGGAGAAACAGAGGAGAAACAGGAGGAGAATCAAGAGGAGAAACAGGAGGAGAAACAGAGGAGGAGAAACAGAGGAGGAGAAACAGAGGAGGAGAGGAGAAACAGAGGAGGAGAAACAGGAGAAACAGAGGAGGAGAAAGGAGAAACAGGAGGAGAAACAGAGGAGGAGAAACAGGAGGAGAAACAGAGGCGAAACAGGAGAGAATCAAGAGAGAAACAGGAGGAGAAACAGGAGGAGAAACAGAGGAGCAGAAACAGAGGAGGAGAAACAGAGGAGGAGGAGAAACAGAGGAGGAGAAACAGAGGAGAAACAGAGGAGGAGAAACAGAGGAGGAGAAACAGAGGAGGAGAAACAGGAGGAGAAACAGGAGGAGAAACAGAGGAGGAGAAACAGAGAAACAGAGGAGAAACAGAGGAGGAGAAACAGAGGAGGAGAAACAGGAGGAGAAACAGAGGAGGAGAAACAGAGGAGGAGGAGAAACAGGAGAGGAGGAGAAACAGAGGAGGAGAAACAGAGGAGGAGAAACAGAGGAGGAGAAACAGAGGAGAGGAGGAGAAACAGAGGAGGAGAAACAAGGAGAGGAGGAGAAACAGAGGAGAAACAGGAGAAACAAGAGGAGAAACAGAGGAGAGAGAAAGAGGAGAAACAGAAAGGAGGAGAAACAGAGGAGGAGAAACAGGAGAGGAGAAAGAGGAGGAGAAACAGAGGAGGAGAAACAGAGGAGGAGAAACAGAGGAGAAACAGAGGAGGAGAAACAGAGGAGGAGAAAAGAGAGAAACAGAGGAGGAGAAACAGAGGAGGAGAAACAGAGGAGAAACAGAGGAGGAGAAACAGGGAGGAGGAGAAACAGAGGAGGAGGAGAAACAGAAGAGGAGAAACAGAGGAGGAGAAACAGGAGGAGAAACAGGAGGAGAAACAGAGGAGGAGAAACAGAGAGAGGAGAAACAGAGGAGGAGAAACAGAGGAGAAACAGAGGAGGAGAAACAGGAGAGAAACAGAGGAGGAGAAACAGAGGAGAAACAGAGAGGAGAAACAGAGGAGGAGAAACAGGAGGAGAAACAGGAGGAGAAACAGAGGAGGAGAAACAGAGGAGGAGAAACAGAGGAGGAGAAACAAGAGGAGAAACAGAGGAGAACAGAGGAGGAGAAACAGGAGGAGAAACAGGAGGAGGAGGAGAAACAGGAGGAGAAACAGAGGAGAAACAGAGGAGGAGAAACAGAGGAGGAGAAACAGAGGAGGAGAGGAGGAGAAACAGAGGAGGAGAAACAAGAGGAGAAACAGGAGGAGGAGGAGAAACAGGAGGAGAAACAGAGAGACAAACAGGAGGAGAAACAGAGGAGAAAAGAGGAGGAGAAACAGAGGAGGAGAAACAGAGGAGGAGAAACAGGAGGAGAAACAGGAGGAGGAGGAGAAACAGGAGGAGAAACAGGAGGAGAAACAGAGGAGGAGAAACAGAGGAGGAGAAACAGAGGAGGAGAAACAGAGGAGGAGAAACAGGAGGAGGAGAAACAGGAGGTGGAGAAACAGGAGGAGAAACAGAGGAGAAACAGAGGAGAAACAGAGGAGAAACAAGAGGAGAAACAGGAGGAGGAGAAACAGAGAGAGAAACAGAAACAGAGAGGAGAAACAGAGGAGGAGAAACAAGAGGAGAAACAGAGGAGGAGAAACAGGAGGAGAAAGAAGAGGAGAAACAGAGAGGAGAAACAGAGGAGGAGAAACAGAGGAGAAACAAGAGGAGAAACAGAGGAGGAGAAACAGAGGAGAAACAAGAGGAGAAACAGAGGAGGAGAAACAAGAGGAGAAACAGAGGAGGAGAAACAAGAGGAGAAACAGGGGAGGAGAAACAGGAGGAGAAACAGAGGAGAAACAGGAGGAGAAAGAGGAGGAGAAACAGAGGAGAAACAAGAGGAGAAACAGAAGAGGAGAAACAAAATGAGAAAAGAGGAGAAACAGAGGAGGAAACAGAGGAGAAACAGGAGGAGAAACAGAGGAGAAACAGAGGAGGAGAAACAGGAGGAGAAACAGAAGAAACAGGAGGAGAAACAGTGGAGGAGGAGAAACAGAGGAGGAGAAAAAGGAGGAGAAACAGAGGAGGAGAAACAGAGAGAGGAGAAACAGAGGAGGAGAAACAGAGGAGGAGAAACAGAGGAGGAGAAACAGGAGGAGAAACAGAGGAGGAGAAACAGGAGGAGAGAGGAGAAACAGAGGAAGAGAGGAGAAACAGAGGAGAAACAGAGGAGAAACAAAGGAGGAGAAACAGGAGGAGAAACAGTGGAGAAACAGAGGAGGAGAAACAGAGGAGGAGAAAAAGGAGGAGAAACAGAGGAGGAACAGGAGGAGAAACAGGAGGAGAAAGAAAATGAGAAGGGAGGAGGGAGAGGGGGAGGAGGAGAAGGGTGTTGTTTCGCTTAAAATTCACAACTCCAACAGTGACATCTCTCCCTATTGCTGGGTTATTGTGGGACGCGCTACAGGAACAGAATGTTTTTATCCGACCACTGGAGGAAACAGGCTGACTGATGCTGTCGTCTGATATTGTGTCCTATTAAACCGCCTTCTCTGTCGTTTTGATTTGACCCAAATGTGACTAAGTACATTTTGTTTACCAAATCAAATCAAATGTATTTATGAAGCCCTTCTTACATCAGCTGATATCTCAAAGTGCTGTACAGAAACCCAGCCTTAAACCCCCAAACAGCAAGCAATGCAGTTGTGGAAGCACAGTGGCTTGGAAAAACTCCCTAGAAAGGCCAAAACCTAGGAAGAAACCTAGAGAGGAACCAGGCTCTGAGGGGTGTGGCCAGTACCCGTGGGGAATGTGTGCGCGTGTGTGTGTAGGAGGGGGTAAATTAAGCAAACTGACGTGTCTAGAGACTGACTGCATTCCACGCTGGACTGATAAAGGATTACTCCATTGATGAAATGAAAAGAATGTGTTTAGATAAAGACATGTTGTTACAGACAGACAGACAGACAGACAGACAGACAGACAGACAGACAGGCAGACAGGCAGACAGACAGGCAGGCAGGCAGGCAGGCAGGCAGGCAGGCAGGCAGGCAGACAGACAGACAGACAGACAGACAGACAGACAGACAGACAGGCAGGCAGGCAGGCAGGCAGGCAGGCAGGCAGGCAGGCAGGCAGGCAGGCAGACAGACAGACAGACAGACAGACAGGCAGGCAGGCAGGCAGGCAGGCAGACAGGCAGGCAGGCAGGCAGGCAGGCAGGCAGGCAGACAGGCAGGCAGGCAGGCAGGCAGGCAGGCAGGCAGGCAGGCAGGCAGACAGACAGACAGACAGACAGACAGACAGACAGACAGACAGACAGACAGACAGACAGACAGACAGACAGACAGACAGGCAGACAGATAGACAGACAGGATGAAATGAAAAGAATGTGTTTAGATAAAGAGATGTTGTTACTGACAGACGGACGGACGGACGGACGGAGTGTGTCTGGTTTTACTCTCCCAACTGTTATGGTTTTACTCTCCCAACTGTTGTGGTTTTACTCTCCCAACACTTCTGGTTTTACTCCTGACATTATTTAGTTGAAAAATGATCCGATAATGTTTTGTTGTTTTGTAGAGAGAGAAAACTCGAAGAGCTTTAGCTCACATTTCAGCGTCTTCAGCATCTTCAGCATCTTCAGCATCTTCAGCGCCTTCAGCGTCTTCAGCGTCTTCAGCATCTTCAGCGTCTTCAGCATCTTCAGCGTCTTCAGCGTCTTCAGCATCTTCAGCGTCTTCAGCGTCTTCATCATCTTCAGCATCTTCAGCGTCTTCAGCGTCTTCATCATCTTCAGCATCTTCAGCGTCTTCAGCGTCTTCATCATCTTCAGCATCTTCAGCGCCTTCAGCGTCTTCAGCATCTTCAGCGTCTTCAGCATCTTCAGCGTCTTCAGCATCTTCAGCGTCTTCAGCGTCTTCAGCATCTTCAGCGTCTTCAGCGTCTTCATCATCTTCATCATCTTCATCATCTTCAGCGTCTTTCAGAGTGAGGTACATGTTTTACTTGCTCCCACCGCCGAGCCCCGTTGCCCAAGGTGATCTGGCAACCTGAGCAGCCAATCATGCAGGCAGTCTCGTCCTTCAGAGAGTTGGAGGAAACCTCTTGGTGTCCAGACTGTTGTCTCTCTCTCTGTCCAGATGGTGTCATATGTTAATGAGGCTGGCTGTGGTTGTGTGGTTGTGTGTTTGTGTGTTTGTGTTTTTGTGAGTGTGTGTGAGTGTGTGTGTGCGTGCATGCGTGCGTGTGTGTGTGTGTGTGTGTGGTTGTGTGTGTGTGTGTGTGTGTGGTTGTGTGTGTGTTTTGTGTGTGTGTGTGGTTGTGTGTGTGTGTGTGTGTGTTTGTGTGTGTGTGTGGTGTGTGTGTGTGTGTGTGTGTGTGTGTGTGTGTGTGTGTGTGTGTGTGTGTGTGTGTGTGTTTGCGCGCTGTGTTGCCTCTGGTTGTCCATTTCTGTTTGGCAACAGGAGAGATAATGGTCGGTCGGGGACTTGCTGACCTTGGATAGGACAACCACATATTGGACACATGGTTTTGGTCCAACATGCCTTTTAGATGCTGTTTGTTGCAGGTGATACAATGTGACGGTCTGACTGTCCATTTCTGTTTGGCAACAGAGGAGAAGTGATCCGTATATACGATATGTGTCAGAAGTGATCCGTATATATGATATGTGTCAGGGCTGATCAGTATATACGATATGTGTCAGAAGTGATCCGTATATACGATATGTGTCAGAAGTGATCCGTATATACGATATGTGTCAGAAGTGATATGTGTCAGGGCTGATCAGTATATACGATATGTGTCAGGGCTGATCAGTATATATGATATGTGTCAAAAGTGATCAGTATATATGATATGTGTCAGGGCTGATCAGTATATATGATATGTGTCAGAAGTGATCAGTATATATGATATGTGTCAGGGCTGATCAGTATATACGATATGTGTCAGGGCTGATCAGTATATACGATATGTGTCAGAAGTGATCAGTATATACGATATGTGTCAGAAGTGATCAGTATATATGATATGTGTCAGGGCTGATCAGTACATACGATATGTGTCAGAAGTGATCAGTATATATGATATGTGTCAGGGCTGATCAGTATATATGATATGTGTCAGAAGTGATCTGTATATACGATATGTGTCAGAAGTGATCCGTATATACGATATGTGTCAGAAGTGATCCGTATATATGATATGTGTCAGAAGTGATCAGTATATATGATATGTGTCAGGGCTGATCAGTATATATGATATGTGTCAGAAGTGATCCGTATATACGATATGTGTCAGAAGTGATCCGTATATATGATATGTGTCAGAAGTGATCAGTATATATGATATGTGTCAGGGCTGATCAGTATATATGATATGTGTCAGAAGTGATCTGTATATACGATATGTGTCAGAAGTGATCCGTATATACGATATGTGTCAGAAGTGATCCGTATATATGATATGTGTCAGAAGTGATCAGTATATATGATATGTGTCAGGGCTGATCAGTATATATGATATGTGTCAGGGCTGATCAGTATATACGATATGTGTCAGAAGTGATCAGTATATACGATATGTGTCAGAAGTGATCAGTATATATGATATGTGTCAGGGCTGATCAGTACATACGATATGTGTCAGAAGTGATCAGTATATATGATATGTGTCAGGGCTGATCAGTATATACGATATGTGTCAGAAGTGATCAGTATATATGATATGTGTCAGGGCTGATCAGTATATATGATATGTGTCAGGGCTGATCAGTATATACGATATGTGTCAGAAGTGATCAGTATATACGATATGTGTCAGAAGTGATCAGTATATATGATATGTGTCAGGGCTGATCAGTACATACGATATGTGTCAGAAGTGATCAGTATATATGATATGTGTCAGGGCTGATCAGTACATACGATATGTGTCAGAAGTGATCAGTATATACGATATGTGTCAGGAGTTATCAGTAAAATAAATACTTTGCCTCTTCCTTTGCTGTAAGCTAGCATTGTAAAGCAATTCTTAATTCAACTCCCCCTGGCAAAGCGGTAGGGAGGGAACTCTTGTTAAATGGCTGTGGTGCTGGCTGCTTTAGTCCTGTGCTGGGAATGGTTTGATATGTCTTCGGTAAGAGGAGCCTGGCTGTCTAATGAGAGGGAGAGAGAGAGAGGGAGGGAGGGGGAGAGGGAGAGAGGGAGAGGGAGCGAGAGAGAGGGATAGAGAGAGAGGGAGAGGAGAGAAGGGAGAGAGGGGAGAGAGGGAGAGGGAGGAGAGAGAGGGAAGAGAGGGAGGGAGAGGGAAGGAAAGAGAGGAGGGAGAGAAATTCAACAGTATTGTATTGTACTCCAGTGTGTGTGTGTGTGTGTGTGTGTGTGTGTGTGTGTGTGTGTGTGTGTGTGTGTGTGTGTGTGTGTGTGTGTGTGTGTGTGTGTGTGTGTGTGTGTGTGTGTGTGTGTGTATAGATGGGAATTTGGCTTGGAACGTGTTTGGTCTTCCTCTGTGTGTCTGTCCCCTCAGTCCCCATTATCAGGGAAAGGTTCAAAGGTCCCAAATGGGGCACATAGACTACCCATAGGGCTCTGCTCAGAACATATGCATTATTTAGGGCATCAGTTGGGACACAGACTTAGTTCCTTCCTGTCCCACACAAAGTGCTGATGTGATCGTTGGTTTCTCCACAGATAATCATGTTGTGTTTCTATAGTAACTGACCATGTGATCGTTGGTTTCTCCACAGATAATCATGTTGTGTTTCTATAGTAACTGACCATGTGATCGTTGGTTTCTTCACAGAGATCCATGTTGTGTTTCTATAGTAACTGACCATGTGATCGTTGGTTTCTCCACAGATAATCATGTTGTGTTTCTATAGTAACTGACCATGTGATCGTTGGTTTCTCCACAGATAATCATGTTGTGTTTCTATAGTAACTGACCATGTGATCGTTGGTTTCTCCACAGATAATCATGTTGTGTTTCTATAGTAACTGACCATGTGATCGTTGGTTTCTCCACAGATAATCATGTTGTGTTTCTATAGTAACTGACCATGTGATCGTTGGTTTCTTCACAGAGATATATTAACTGACCACTGTGTATGCAGTAGGTCTACCATGCTCTACAGTAGTGACTCAGGATTCATCCCAAATGGCACTCTATTCCCTTTATAGTCCTGGTCAAAAGTAGTGCACTATATAGGGAATAGGGTGCCATTGGCCATAGGGCCCTGGTCAAAAGTAGTGCACTATATAGGGAATAGGGTGCCATTGGCCATAGGGCCCTGGTAAAAAAAAAGTAGTGCACAATATAGGGAATAGGGTGCCATTTGGAACACAGCTAGGCTGTCAGTTGAGAAAAATCTTCTCGATACTGCTTGAACTTCATATTTCTCCTGTCAGGCCCCAACGTTGACATCCCAGCCTCTCCAAAGAGTGTGGGCTGGTGGATGTCATGGCGCATACCAATGCTGCGACAGGCAATCAAGCCTGACGGGATTCAGTTTTGACAGACAAGGCTGTGGAGGAGTGAGACGGCTCCTCTGTGCTGCTCGCAATACAAACAATGAGAGCCAATCTAGTTCTCATTCTAATCATATCGAATTAACCTCATTCAAATCACCGAATCTATTGAGTGGAGACATGAATTAATTATCACAGATGCTATAGCCAAGACTAATGAGCCAGCAGGAGAGTACACCAACCTGCCGGGCGACCAACAGGCCTGTTGCTCAGATACTGTAACCAAGGACTTTTATTTCCCACAATGCTGTTCATAGCACTGTTCACCACTGGCTGGCTGAGGCAATGAGAAGAGCTCCGCCCCGGTGGCACATAATGTACATTACAGCTGCCTTCCTGTAGGTTTTAACTCCAACCCCAGTTGTAACTAACCTGATTCAGTTTATCAACCAGCTACTTATTACAATTCAGCCAGGAGGACTGGCCACCCCTCAGAGCCTGGTTCCTCTCTAGGTTTCTTCCTAGGTTCCTGCCTTTCTAGGGAGTTTTTCCTAGCCACCGTGCTTCAACATCTGCATTGCTTGCTGTTTGGGGGTTTTAGGCTGGGTTTCTGTACAGCACTTTGTGACAAATCAAAGTTTATTTCAAATCAAAGTTTATTTGTCACGTGCGCTGAATACAACAGGTGTAGTAGACCTTACA
>NC_056441.1:8565482-8620482 GCF_018296145.1 Oncorhynchus tshawytscha | reverse complement strand
GCGCTAAATCACTCGTTTTATTTCAGTACCCTGGACAGCGCTATACTGAACCAAAGTATGGTCGGAAGCGGAGGACAAACTACAAATCATTCTCTTATGCAACGTTTTCTTACCTGTTATTGATATCGAGAGAGCAAGTGGAATTAAGAGACGTCTGACCTACGTGTGCTGTTAATTGACATCTGTTTCTGTTAATGTTTACATAACTTTCACCCGGTTAGCTATTGATTGCGCTAAATGTGCAAGAGGATACCCGTCTACCTGCAAATTATATCCAACCGACTTGATGTATAGTCTATAGTCTATGGATTTGTCTCGTTAATATTATGATTTGTCTCATAATATTGTCCCGAGACCAACACGTGTTGAGTGTAGACAGAGGAAGAATCATTTAGAGGCAGAAAAACAGCATTTTGTGTAGGTTGCTCAGACTTAACAGTTCCATTTATTTACAGACCAAAACCAAAGTTACCCTTCAGCAGAACTAGTGTCGAAATAGGTTGGCTATTTAATAAGGGATATAAATAGTTAATTTTGCCTTGACAAAACACGAGTTTTGAGTTCTTGACACAGCTACAGCAGAACAATATCAGAGGAGAATTAGTCACCAAGACAATTCTCAAACATAAGCAGCATACATCTTTCAAACCAAGTTTCTGAGACTCTAAAACTTCCAACATGGCGGTGTCCTGTCAAAGTCTACCCGAGGTTCGACGCTCCATCATCGGCCAGACACTGATCTTTGCCTCGCTGACTTTACTCCTCTCTTGGTCCTGCCCGGCTCTAGGCAAGAAGAAGCTCTACATCGGTGCCCTCTTCCCGATGAGCGGAGGCTGGCCCGGGGGCCAAGCATGCCTCCCTTCCGCTCAGATGGCCCTCGACTTGGTGAACAAGAGAACGGATATACTGCCGGAGTACGAGCTGGAACTGATCCACTACGATAGCATGGTGAGTAGCCTAGCCTGATACACTAAATAGCATGGTGAGTAGCCTAGCCTGATGCACTAAATAGCATGGTGAGTAGCCTAGCCTGATGCACTAAATAGCATGGTGAGTAGCCTAGCCTGATACACTAAATAGCATGGTGAGTAGCCTAGCCTGATACACTAAATAGCATGGTGAGTAGCCTAGCCTGATACACTAAATAGCATGGTGAGTAGCCTAGCCTGATACACTAAATAGCATGGTGAGTAGCCTAGCCTGATACACTAAATAGCATGGTGAGTAGCCTAGCCTGATACACTAAATAGCATGGTGAGTAGCCTAGCCTGATACACTAAATAGCATGGTGAGTAGCCTAGCCTGATACACTAAATAGCATGATGAGTAGCCTAGCCTGATGCACTAAATAGCATGATGAGTAACCTAGCAGGCTAGGCTAAGTAGCATGGTGAGTAGCCTAGCCTGATACACTAAATAGCATGTTGAGTAGCCTAGGCTAAGCTATAGGCAAAGTGCACTTTAAGTTCCTATAGGTATAACAACTTGTAATAGGAATGTAAGGTTGATGCATTGACTGCATGATTTCTGTGTAAACATCCAAAGTGTCTGATTTACGTGGTTTATGGTTGTGTTAATAATTCAGACTGGAACGTTATTCGTGTTGTAGAACAGCATTGTGTCATAATGGCTTGCTTTTATCACAACTTTGTCTTGCCTATATTTTGTGTATTATGAATACCAAGTCTGTATGTGTGCAAGCTGTCATGCCTGCATCTGTCATGCGTGCAATCCCATAATTGGGATAATAAACTGTCCTCTGTGAATTTCTCTAATTTCCTCAGTCATTATTTTTTTAATGAGCGCCAATAGACTGTATCTTTGATTCATGTTCTTTAAGACGGGCTAAAATCACCCAGTAGAAAATGTATCTTAAGAGCATTGGTCATCATTATGTAGCCTCTGTTATTCTATTCAATAGAATCAGAAACACATTTATTCAAATACAATTACTGGTGAAATTGCTATTGCTGACAACAATAAACAGAACATTCAGACAGAGTGCATAATATGTTTAGGAGTATTGGACTCTCTCTCTCTCTCTCTCTCTCTCTCTCTCTCTCTCTCTCTCTCTCTCTCTCTACCATTCTGCCTCTTCTTCCCACCTGCGTCCCTCCTCCACATCATGGGAGAGAGATGCCAACACACCACACTCACAGTCTGGAAATAGTTAAATGCACTGTGACTGGCTGGTGTTGCTAAGAGCATTGCTCTGATTGGTTGGAACTGCTCTGCATTGGAACCCCACTTCAAAAGACAGGGGGTTAGAAAGGGAGAAGGGGGTGGTTAGAGGTTGGCATAACAACAGTAACCAAGACGACTGCGGTTCATACAAACAGAGAGCTACAGATTTCTCTCCAAGAAAAGGGAAAGATTGTGCGCTATCGTTGCTTGAACAGGGAAACAGATGGATGGCGAGGTGATGTGAGCCTGCCTGTTGCGGTAAGCTCCTATTGAGTGTTCAGCGTAGTTAGCCAAATGTAAGAAGTGCCTTTGTTTGGGGCAGTCATCCATCATAGGCACTTACACAGCCACACACAGCCCGCCCAAGTGTCTTCCAGGTCAGCTGCATGATGAGGTGAAAGTTGACCTCTCGCGGACCAGAGCTCTGACGGATCTGGCGACTGCTTAGGGATTCAGCTCCCAGTGCCTGTTTCTGCCTGTTCTGCTTCCCAAAATGGGAGGGCACTATGAACTGTAGGACCCATAGGACTCTGGTGAAAAGTAGTGCACTATGTACTGTAAGGGCCCATAGGACTCTGGTGAAAAGTAGTGCACTATGAACTGTAGGACCCATAGGACTCTGGTGAAAAGTAGTGCACTATGTACTGTAAGGGCCCATAGGACTCTGGTGAAAAGTAGTGCACTATGAACTGTAAGGGCCCCTCTGGTGAAAAGTAGGACTCTGGTGAAAAGTAGTGCACTATGAACTGTAGGACCCATAGGACTCTGGTGAAAAGTAGTGCACTATGAACTGTAGGGCCCATAGGACTCTGGTGAAAAGTAGTGCACTATGAAGGGCCCATAGGACTCTGGTGAAAAGTAGTGCACTATGTACTGTAAGGGCCCATAGGACTCTGGTGAAAAGTAGTGCACTATGAACTGTAAGGGCCCATAGGACTCTGGTGAAAAGTAGTGCACTATGTACTGTAAGGGCCCATAGGACTCTGGTGAAAAGTAGTGCACTAAGGGTAGGACTGTGAAAAGTAGGCACTATGCCCTATAAGGGCCCATAGGACTCTGGTGAAAAGTAGTGCACTATGTACTGTAAGGGCCCATAGGACTCTGGTGAAAAGTAGTGCACTATGAACTGTAAGGGCCCATAGGACTCTGGTGAAAAGTAGTGCACTATGAACTGTGAAAAGGGCCCATAGGACTCTGGTGAAAAGTAGTGCACTATGTACTGTAAGGGCCCATAGGACTCTGGTGAAAAGTAGTGCACTATGTACTGTAAGGGCCCATAGGACTCTGGTGAAAAGTAGTGCACTATGAACTGTAAGGGCCCATAGGACTCTGGTGAAAAGTAGTGCACTATGTACTGTAAGGGCCCATAGGACTCTGGTGAAAAGTAGTGCACTATGTACTGTAAGGGCCCATAGGACTCTGGTGAAAAGTAGTGCACTATGTACTGTAAGGGCCCATAGGACTCTGGTGAAAAGTAGTGCACTATGAACTGTAAGGGCCCATAGGACTCTGGTGAAAAGTAGTGCACTATGAACTGTAAGGGCCCATAGGACTCTGGTGAAAAGTAGTGCACTATGTACTGTAAGGGCCCATAGGACTCTGGTGAAAAGTAGTGCACTATGTACTGTAAGGGCCCATAGGACTCTGGTGAAAAGTAGTGCACTATGAACTGTAGGACCCATAGGACTCTGGTGAAAAGTAGTGCACTATGTACTGTAAGGGCCCATAGGACTCTGGTGAAAAGTAGTGCACTATGTACTGTAAGGGCCCATAGGACTCTGGTGAAAAGTAGTGCACTATGTAGGGAGGGGTTAGAATAATTGAGAACACTCGCCATGTGTATCGCTCTGGATTAGTGGCTCTTTTTGTTTACACAGACATTTATTTGATTTGATAGTAAAAAGGAGGGCAACGTTCTCCAAAACCTATTCATGGACATAACGTTAGATTTAGATGGTGAGCATTAGCAATGAGGATTTACAAGAAAACATGTCCAAATGGCTGCATTTATCTCTAAGTTTAGGATGGATGGAGTTTTATCTCTAAGTTTAGGATGGATGGAGTTTTATCTCTAAGTTTAGGATGATTAAGTTTTATTCGTGAGTGTAGGATGGATTGGGTTTAACCTCCTAACCAGGCCTCCATTACCTTCATCAAAACGCCTGTGAATCTCTCTGTAGGCTGGATCTCTTTTTATCTCTCCACACACCAGGCCTCCATTACCTTCATCAAAACGCCTGTGAATCTCTAAGTCTGATGGCTGGAGTTTTCTCTCTCTGTAGGCTCTCTCTTTCTCTCTCTGTCGCTCTCTCTTTTCTAACTCTCCACACCAGGCCTCCATTACCTTCATCAAAATGCCTGTGAATCTCTCTGTCGCTCTCTCTTTCTCTCTCTCTCCACACCAGGCCTCCATTACCTTCATCAAAATGCCTGTGAATCTCTCTGTCGCTCTCTCTTTCTCTCTCTCTCCACACCAGGCCTCCATAGCCTTCATTGTAACCCATCTGTCTGCAACACTTAAGTGATGGTTTATAAGCGGTTTTGTTTTATTGACGGGATTGACTTCTTGCGACCCCCTATAAAATCATCTGATATATTTAAAGGAACCCTGCACTGTCAAGCCATTTTCAAATAGTCAATACTTGAGAATGAACTTGATTATATATTTATAAAGTGTTCATCTCTAGCCTATTCATATGAATAATGGAAAGTCTACGCCTCACTGTGAAGGAAAATAATTGTGCTGTTCCAGTCCAGATGAGTCTTTACAATATCGCTGATACTTCATCCAAATATTTAACAGCTGCTTGCCATTCCTTTCGGGAGTCTGTAGAACTCTTAACATTCGGAGCGTTCTAAAAAATCCTGAAAGTCAATGACTGCATTTGGCACGCTTCATAGTGCCTGTGCATCTCTCTGTCTTGCTCTGTCTCAGCCCTTCACTCAGGCAAGCAGAGGTGCTCAATACTAAACAGTTGAAAATACAAACATATCTACATAGTTTGTGCTGACAGTTTTTTCTCTCTGTAGGCTATGTGTGTGTGTGTGTGTGTGTGTGTGTGTGTGTTGGGTTCACTTGATTTGATGCGTTGGGCCCCAGCTGCACAGTTCATGGATGGCATCGAAAGACCGGGTCTCCCTGTTTATAGCTCCCTAGCCAAACTTTGCAGTGTTTATTTTTTGTGTGTGCTATTTCTTTTACATGATTTGCTCAGAAAGTTTCTTGTATTATTACCTACAGCAAAAAATAACTTTTGGACATTAGATCCCGGGTCACTCACCAAAAATTGAGCAGAAATTTGCTTTCTCTGACCTGGATTCATTGTTTGTACCCGAGGCAGCTCTATTCATCCCCGGGGCTACACCAAAACGCTGATGCCAGAGAAGAAGAAGAAGTGGGGCCCTAGTCAGACTCAGGCAGTGTGCATACCATCCACCGCTTCAGAGTATATTACTCGCTAAGGTTCAGTCCCTGGACAATAAAGTAGACAAGCTCATGGCGAGGATCTCCTTCCAGAGAGACATCAGGGACTGTGAAATACTCAGTTTTACGGAATCACGACTCTCTCCGGACATATTGTCCGTGTCCATTCAGCCAGTGGGGTTCTCCTTCCATCGTGCGGACAGGAAGAAAGAACCCTCTGTGAAAGAGGCAGAGGGGTTTGTTTCATGATTAACAACTCATGGTGGGATTGTGGTAAAATACAGACAGTCATTTTGTTCTCCCGATCTGGAATACTTCACCATGAAATACTAACGGCATTACCTCCCGAGTTAATTGTCTTCGGTCATCGTCACTGCTTTGCACCCCCCCTGCCCTACTTTCGGAAAATCAGATCACGCCTCCATTATGCTCCTCCCCACCTATACGCATAAACTTAAACAGGAAGCACCTGTGGTAAGTACTGTTCAACGTTGGTCTCACCAATTGGAATCTGTGCTTCAAGATTGTTTTGATCATGTGGACTGGGAAATGTTCCCGGGTCGCCTCTGAGCATAGTATCGATGTATACACTTACTCGGGAACTGGGTTTATCAGGAAGTGCAAAGAGGATGTTGTTCCCACTATGTAAGAATGCTGTTCATCGACTACAGCTCAGCCTTCAACACCATAGTGCCTTCCAAGCTCATCACTAAGCTCAGGATCCTGGGTCTGAACCAGGGGAGAACGACTGCCCCCTCACATTGACGATTTAAAGTTGAAGGCCGACCGCGGTACTGGAGGCATTGTCTACAGAAAACAGGATCCCCCATTATAGTGAATGGGGAAATGGCAATCTTCGTGGTCAATATTCTTGTATATATATATATATATATATATTTTAACACAATCATGTTACCAATAATTCTATTTCACCAGATGTACAGTATGTCGTTGAACCAATTACTTAAAAATCACACACAGACAAAGTTATAAGGATAACTTACTGTATAATGGCAGCCTGCAGTAAATCGGTTGGCTGTCAACTTGACATACTCTATGAGAGGAGGCAGGACTGAGCTGGCCTGCAACGTCACTTCCTAGAGGAGCTCAAACTGCACATGCAATGTTTCCAAAATCTCCTCCATGTAGCAAGATGGTCGAAACGCTGAAATGACACTTCCTGATCATCAACTGCGCCACTGAGCACTCTCATGGGAAACAATGGAGTGATGTCATCGATGGCTTCGTTCCATAAGTTTTACACTCTATGAATCCTTCCCTGTGCAACTGGGTCCTGGATTTCCTGATGGGCCGACCCCAAGTGGTGAAGGTAGGCAACAACACCTCTGCCAAGCTGATCCTCAACACAGGGGCCCCACAGGGGTGCGTGCTCAGCCCCCTCCTGTACTCCCTAATCACCCATGACTGTGTGGCCACGCACATCTCCAACTCAATCAGCAAGTTTGCTGACAACACAACAGTGGTAGGCCTGATTACCAACAATGATGAGACAGCCTACAAGGAAGAGGTGAGAGCCCTGGCGGAATGGTGCCAGGAAAATAACCTTTCCTTCAACATCAACAAAATGAAAGAGCTGATCGGGGACTACAGGAGACAGCAGAGAAAGCATACCCCCATCCACATAGAGGATGCTGCAGTGGAGAGGGTCAAAAGCTTGAAGGTCCTCAGCGTGCACATCACTGACGACCTGAAATGTGGTCCCTTCACGTAGACAGTGTGGTGAAGAAGGTGCAACAGCGCCTCTTCAACCCCAGGAGGCTGAATGAGTTTGGCTTGGCCTCTAAGACCCTCACAAACCTCTACAGGTATATGTACACAGTTCCTTCAGAAAGTATTCACACCCCTTGACTTTTTTCAACATTTTGTTGTCAAAATGGAACTATGTCTTTCAATTTATTTGACAAATTAATAAAGCATGAACAGCTGAAATGTATTGAGTTAATGAGTATTAAACACCTTTGTTGGCAAGTCTAAATAAGTTCAGAAGTAAGAATGAACTTTTTCAAGTCACATAATAAGTTGCATGGACTCAGTCTGTGTTTAACATGATTTTTTAATGACTACTTCCCTGTAAGGTCCCTCAGTCGAGCATTCAATTTCAAACACAGATTGAACCACAAAGATCACTGAGGTTTTCCAATGTCTCGCAAAGAAGGGCACCTATTGGTAAAGCAGACATGAAATATCCCTTGAGCATACACCCAGTCACGACAAAGATACAAGCATCCTTCCTAACTCAGTTGCCGGTGAGGAAGGAAACTGCGCAGGGATTTCATCATGATGCCAATGGTGACTTTAAAAAGATGAATGGCTTTGATAGGAAAAAACTGATGATGGGTTAACAACATTGTAGTTACTCTACAATACTAACCTACTTGACAGTGAAAGAAGGAAACCTGTACAGAATACAAATATTCCAAAACATGCATCCTGTTTGCAATAAGGCAAGAAAGTAAAACTGCAAAAAATGTGGCAGAGAAATGAACTGTATGTCCTGAACACAAAGCAATATGTTTGGGGCAAATCCAATACAACACATCACTGAGTACCACTCTTCATATTTTCAACCATGGTGGTGGCTGCATCATGTTATGGGCGTGCTTGTCATCAGCAAGGACTACAGAGTTTTTTGTTGATAAAAATAGAGCTAAGCACATGCACATTCCTAGAGGAAAACCTGGTTCAGTCTGCTGTCCAACAGACACTGGGAGACAACTTCACCTTTCAGCAGGACAATAACCTAAAACACAAGGGCAAATATACACTGGAATTGCTTACCAAGATGATATTGAATGTTCCTGAGTGGCCCAGTTACAGTTATGACATAAATCAGCTTCAAAATCTATGTCAAGACTTGAAAATGGCCCCAAACACGTCACTGACTCAACGAGCCAAACACGCCACTGACTCAACGAGCCAAACATGTCACTGACTCAACAAGCCTCAGACTTGCCACTGACTCAAAGAGCCTCAAACACGCCACTGACTCAGAATAAACAGGCGTGCCTGAACTGATTGTGACTGGGTGGGGTTAGTCTGAACTGATTGTGACTGGGTGGGTGGGGTTTGTCTGAACTGATTGTGACTTGGTGGGGTTTGTCTGAACTGATTGTGACTTGGTGGGGTTAGTCTGAACTGATTGTGACTGGGTTGGTGGGGTTTGTCTGAACTGATTGTGACTGGGTGGGGTTAGTCTGAACTGATTGTGACTGGGTGGGTGGGGTTAGTCTGAACTGATTGTGACTGGGTGGGGTTAGTCTGAACTGATTGTGACTGGGTGGGTGGGGTTAGTCTGAACTGATTGTGACTGGGTGGGTGGGGTTAGTCTGAACTGATTGTGACTGGGTGGGTGGGGCTAGTCTGAACTGATTGTGACTGGGTGGGTGGGGTTTGTCTGAACTGATTGTGACTGGGTGGGGTTAGTCTGAACTAATTGTGACTGGGTGGGGTTAGTCTGAACTGATTGTGACTGGGTGGGGTTTGTCTGAGAAGATTGTGACTGGGTGGGGTTTTAGTCAGAATGGATTGTGACTGGGTGGGTGGGGTTAACCTGAACTGATTGTGACTGGGTGGGTGGGGTTTGTCTGAACTGATTGTGACTTGGTGGGGTTAGTCTGAACTGATTGTGACTGGGTGGGTGGGGTTGGGAACTGATTGTGAGTCTGAACTGATTGTGACTGGGTGGGTGGGGTTAGTCTGAACTGATTGTGACTGGGTGGGTGGGGTTAGTCTGAACTGATTGTGACTGGGTGGGTGGGGTTAGTCTGAACTGATTGTGACTGGGTGGGTGGGGTTTTGTCTGAACTGATTGTGACTGGGTGGTGGGTGGGGTTAGTCTGAACTGATTGTGACTGGTGGGGTTTGTCTGAGAAGATTGTGACTGGGTGGGGTTAGTCTGAACTGATTGTGACTGGGTGGGGTTAGTCTGAACTGATTGTGACTGGGTGGGTGGGGTTAGTCTGAACTGATTGTGACTGGGTGGGAACTGATTGTGACTGGGTAGGTGGGGTTAGTCTGAACTGATTGTGACTGGGTGGGTGGGGTTAGTCTGAACTGATTGTGACTGGGTGGGTGGGGTTAGTCTGAACTGATTGTGACTGGGTGGGTGGGGTTGTCTCGACTGATTTTGACTGAGTGGGTGGGATTAGTCTGAACTGATTTTGACTGGGTGGGAACTGATTGTGACTGGGTGGGTGGGGTTAGCCTGACTGATTGTGACCTGGTGGGTGGGGTTAGCCTGAACTGATTGTGACTGGGTGGGTGGGGTTAGCCTGAACTGATTGTGACTGGGTGGGTGGGGTTAGCCTGAACTGATTGTGACTGGGTGGGTGGGGTTAGTCTGAACTGATTGTGACTGGGTGGGTGGGGTTAGTCTGAACTGATTGTGACTGGGTGGGTGGGGTTAGCCTGAACTGATTGTGACTGGGTGGGTGGGGTTAGCCTGAACTGATTGTGACAGGGTGGGTGGGGTTAGCCTGAACTGATTGTGACTGGGTGGGTGGGGTTAGCCTGAACTGATTGTGACTGGGTGGGTGGGGTTAGCTCTTCCATTTCTTATTTGGAGTTCTTACTATTGACCAGCGTTCCAAACAAAACTCATCTCAATCATGTGTAGGCTTGCCAAATACCACTCTATTCCTTATAAATTGCTATACTTTGGACACTTTGTAGGTTTAGGGAATAAGGTGTCATTTGGAGATAAATTCTTGCAGTCAGTTTAACCCTTCCCCTTGCTCATAATTGGGCCCAATGATGTCACATTACCGATGTGTCTTTCATGTGGAACGGGTCTAATGTGGACATGAGGAGGGGGCTTTATGGTGGAAAGCGTGTCTTTCACGTGGAATGGGTTTAGTGTGGACATGAGGAGGGGCTTTATGGTGGAAAGCGTGTCTTTCACGTGGAATGGGTTTAGTGTGGACATGAGGAGGGGCTTTACTGTCGAAAGGAATACATGAATATACTAGCTAGAGGATTTGACCATTGACTTCTCCCACTTCATTAAAATGAATTGCCTGCATCCTAAATGGGAGCCTATGCTGTATAGTGCACTGCTTTTGACCAGGGTATATAGGGCTCTGGTCTAAAGTAGTGCACTATATAGGGAATAGGGTTCCATAGGGTTCTGGTCTAAAGTAGTGCACTATATAGGGAATAGGGTTCCATAGGGCTCTGGTCTAAAGTAGTGCACTATATAGGGAATAGGGTTCTATAGGGCTCTGGTCTAAAGTAGTGCCCTATATAGGGAATAGGGCTCTGGTCTAAAGTAGTGCTCTATATAGGGAATAGGGCTCTGGTCTAAAGTAGCGTACTATATAGGGAATAGGGTTCCATAGGGCTCTGGTCTAAAGTAGTGCATTATATAGGGAATAGGGCTCTGGTCTAAAGTAGTGCCCTATATAGGGAATAGTACAGTATGCCATTTGGCACTCTGTGATTATAGGCAACACTGTGGTTAAGGAAGGGGGAAATCTGTTGCCTCGGGCCCACTGCTAACTCAATTTGTACGATCACACAAATCAAACAAAATCAGGTTCCTCTGTGTAATCAGTTTGAAGTCATTTATCTCTATTTGCTGTCGACCAGAATATATTCCCAGTGAGACTACTGTTTGATCCAGTGCACTATTCAATGGTGCAGTCACAGATTGCATCCCAAATGGCACCCTATTCCCTATATAGTACACTACTTTAGACCAGGGGCCTATTCCCTATATAGTGCACTACTTTAGACCAGAGCCCTATTCCCTATATAGTGCACTACTTTAGACCAGGGCCCTATTCCCTATATAGAGCACTACTTTAGACCAGGGCCCTATTCCCTATATAGAGCACCACTTTAGATCAGGGCCCTATTCCCTATATAGTGGACTACTTTAGACCACAGTCCTATTTCCTATATAGTGCACTACTTTAGACCAGAGCCCTATTCCCTATATAGTGCACTACTTTAGACCAGAGCCCTATTCCCTATATAGAGCACTACTTTAGATCAGAGCCCTATTCCCTATATAGTGCACTACTTTAGACCAGGGCCCTATTCCCTATATAGAGCACTACTTTAGATCAGGGCCCTATTCCCTATATAGTGCACTACTTTAGATCAGGGCCCTATTCCCTATATAGTGCACTACTTTAGATCAGGGCCCTATTCCCTATATAGTGGACTACTTTTGGGCAGGGCCCATAGATAGTGCGTTACTTTTGGCCACAGCCCTATGGGGCCATACATAGGGCATAGTGTGCCAATATCAGGTGTCCTTGGGATGTGCCTCACCTCGTCTCTGGGCTCTTCCTGTTTATTGGAGTTGTTGTGTGCAGACTAGTGTGAAATGAATCACTGACCCGCTCAATCTCTCCACAGTTTAACATACAAATAGCACTTGTATGTGTTTTTGCGGGGTGCCGTATGTAATCAGTCTACCTCAATTTCTCCCTAAACCGACTTCTCTCTCTCTCTCTCTCTCTCTCTCTCTCTCCTCTCTCCACCCCATACCTCCCTCCCTCCCCTTCTACCCCCATTGCTTTCCCACTCTACCTCCCCACTGCCTCTATCCCATTCTCCCCTTGCAACCTCTTCCTCTTCATCTCTCTATCCCCACACTCCCTCACCCTCTCCCTCACCCTCTTTCTCCCTCCCTTTCTCCCTCCCTTTCACCTCTCCCTCACCCCTCTTTCTCCCTCCCTTTCACCTCTCCCTCACCCCTCTTTCTCCCTCCCTTTCACCTCTCCCTCACCCCTCTTTCTCCCCCCTTTCACCTCTCCCTCACCCCTCTTTCTCCCCCTTTCACCTCTCCCTCTCCCCTCTTTCTCTCCCTTTCTCCCCCTCTCCCTTTCTCCTCTCCTCTCCCTCTCCCCTCTTTCCCTCCCCTCTTTCTCCCTCACTTTCTCCTCTCCCTCCTCCCCTCTTCCTCCCTCCCCCTCCCTCCCTTTCTCCTCTCCCTCTCCCCTCTTTCTCCCTCTCCCCTCTTTCTCCCTCCCTTTCTCCTCTTCCTCACCCCTCTTTCTCCCTCCTTTTCTCCCTTTCCCCATTCTCCTCTCCCTCTCCCCTCTTTCTCCATCTCCCTCTTTCTCCTTTATTCCCCCTCTGCCTCACCCCTCCCCCTTTCCATCCCTCTCCCTAATTCCCCTTCTCTATTCCCTCCCTTATTCCCCTCCTCTGTCCCTCTCCCTAATCCCCTCTCCCTTCTCCCATTCCCCTTCTCTATCCCCTCTCTTATTCCCTATCTTACTCTGCTTATCTATCCCTCTCCCTTATTCTTCTCTATCCCTCTCCCTTATTCCCCGTCTCTATCCCTCTCCCTTATCCCCTTCCCTTATTCCGCTATCTTATTCCGCTTCTCAACCCCTCTCCCTTCTTCTGCTTCTCTATCCTTCTCCCTTATTCCCTGTCTCTATCCCTCTCCCTTATTCCGCTATCTTACTCTGCTTATCTATCCCTCTCCCTTATTCCGCTATCTTACTCTGCTTATCTATCCCTCTCCCTTATTCCGCTATCTTACTCTGCTTATCTATCCCTCTCCCTTATTCCGCTATCTTACTCTGCTTATCTATCCCTCTCCCTTATTCCGCTATCTTACTCTGCTTCTCTATCCCTCTCCCTTATTCCGTCTCTATCCCTCTCCCTTATTCCCCATCTCTATCCCTCTCCCTTATTCCCCTCTATCCCTCTCCCTTATTCCGCTTCTCTATCCCTCTCCCTTATTCCCTTCTCTATCTCTCTCCCTTATTCCCCGTCTCTATCCCTCTCCCTTATTCCGTCTCTATCCCTCTCCCTTATTCCCCGTCTCTATCCTTCTCCCTTCTTCCCCCTCTATCTTTCTCCCTTATTCCCCGTCTCTATCTCTCTCCTTATTCCCCGTCTCTATCCCTCTCCCTTATTCCGCTTCTCTATCCCTCTCCCTTATTCCCCGTCTCTATCCCTCTCCCTTATCCCCTTCCCTTATTCCGCTATCTTATTCTGCTTCTCAACCCCTCTCCCTTCTTCTGCTTCTCTATCCTTCTCCCTTATTCCCTGTCTCTATCCCTCTCCCTTATTCCGCTATCTTACCTGCTTATCTATCCCTCTCCCTTATTCCCCATCTTATCCCTCTCCCTTATTCCCCCCCTTATTCCTCTATCTTATTCTGCTTATCTATCCCTCTCCCTTATTCCCCTATCTTACTCTGCTTATCTATCCCTCTCCCTTATTCCGCTATCTTACTCTGCTTCTCTATCCCTCTCCCTTATTCCCCGTCTCTATCCCTCTCCCTTATTCCCCATCTCTATCCCTCTCCCTTATTCCCCCTCTATCCCTCTCCCTTATTCCGCTTCTCTATCCCTCTCCCTTATTCCCCTTCTCTATCTTTCTCCCTTATTCCCCGTCTCTATCCCTCTCCCTTATTCCCCGTCTCTATCCCTCTCCCTAATTCCCCTTCTCTATTCCTCTCCCTTATTCCCCTCCTCTGTCCCTCTCCCTAATCGCCCCTCTATCCCTCTCCCTTATTCCCCGTCTCTATCCCTCTCCCTTATTCCTCCTTTATTTACTATTCCTCTGTTCCACATGCAGTGTGATTAGATGGTTTACCATGAAATAGTTTGTAGCATATATAGTCTGCCTTTCTGTCTTCCTCTGTTCCCTACAGTGTGATCCAGGTGAAGCCACCAAGCTCCTGTATGACCTGCTCTACACTGAGCCCATCAAGATGGTCCTGATGCCCGGCTGCAGCTCTGTGTCCACTTTGGTGGCCGAGGCCGCTCGCATGTGGAACCTTATAGTGGTGAGTGTGGGTCTGTCTGTCTGTCTGTCTGTCTGTCTGTCTGTCTGTCTGTGTGTGTGTGTGTGTGTGTGTGTGTAACGGCATTCTTCCTGCTCTTCTGAGGAGGAGTAGCGAGAAGGATCGGAGGACCAATGCACGTTTATTTTAAGACATAATGAAATACAAAACAATAAACCTGAACGAAAACCGAAACAGTCCCATGTGGCAACAAACACCCACAAACCAACAATGAAACCCAGGCTACCTAAGTATGTTTCTCAATCAGAAGCAACTAACGACACCTGCCTCTGATTGAGAACCATACTAGGCCGAACTCAAAACCCCAACATAGAAAAACAAACATAGACTGCCCACCCAACTCACGCCCTGACCATACTAAATAAAGACAAAACAAAGGAAATAAAGGTCAGAACGTGACAGTGTGCCTGTGGACAGTTTGCCTGTCTGTCTATATGTCTGTCTGTCTATATGTCTGTCTGTCTATATGTCTGTCTGTCTATATGTCTGTCTGTCTATATGTCTGTCTGTCCTATATGTCTGTCTGTCTATATGTCTGTCTGTCTATATGTCTGTCTGTCTATATGTCTGTCTGTCTATATGTCTGTCTGTCTATATGTCTGTCTGTCTATATATGTCTATGTCTGTCTGTCTATATGTCTGTCTATATGTCTGTCTGTCTATATGTCTGTCTGTCTATATGTCTGTCTATATGTCTGTATATGTCTGTCTGTCTATATGTCTGTCTGTCTATATGTCTGTCTGTCTATATGTCTGTCTGTCTATATGTCTGTCTGTCTATATGTCTGTCTGTCTATATGTCTGTCTGTCTATATGTCTGTCTCTGTCTATATGTCTGTCTGTCTATATGTCTGTCTGTCTATATGTCTATATGTCTGTCTGTCTATATGTCTGTCTGTCTATATGTCTGTCTGTCTATATGTCTGTCTGTCTATATGTCTGTCTGTCTGTCTGTGTCTATATGTCTGTCTGTCTGTCTATATGTCTGTCTGTCTATGTCTGTCTGTCTATATGTCTGTCTGTCTATATGTCTGTCTGTCTATATGTCTGTCTGTCTATGTGTCTGTTTGTCTATGTCTGTCTGTCTATGTCTGTCTGTCTGTCTGTCTATATGTCTGTCTGTCTATATGTCTGTCTGTCTATATGTCTGTCTGTCTATATGTCTGTCTGTCTATATGTCTGTCTGTCTATATGTCTGTCTGTCTATATGTCTGTCTGTCTATATGTCTGTCTGTCTATATGTCTGTCTGTCTGTCTGTCTGTCTATATGTCTGTCTGTCTATATGTCTGTCTGTCTATATGTCTGTCTGTCTATATGTCTGTCTGTCTATATGTCTGTCTGTCTATATGTCTGTCTGTCTATATGTCTGTCTGTCTATATGTCTGTCTGTCTATATGTCTGTCTGTCTATGTCTGTCTGTCTATATGTCTGTCTGTCTATATGTCTGTCTGTCTATATGTCTGTCTGTCTATATGTCTGTCTGTCTATATGTCTGTCTGTCTATATGTCTGTCTGTCTATATGTCTGTCTGTCTATATGTCTGTCTGTCTATATGTCTGTCTGTCTGTCTGTCTGTCTGTCTATGTCTGTCTGTCTATATGTCTGTCTGTGTCTGTCTGTCTATATGTCTGTCTGTCTATATGTCTGTCTGTCTATATGTCTGTCTGTCTATATGTCTGTCTGTCTATATGTCTGTCTGTCTATATGTCTGTCTGTCTATATGTCTGTCTGTCTATATGTCTGTCTGTCTATATGTCTGTCTGTCTATATGTCTGTCTGTCTATATGTCTGTCTGTCTATATGTCTGTCTGTCTATATGTCTGTCTGTCCTATATGTCTGTCTGTCTGTCTATATGTCTGTCTGTCTATATGTCTGTCTGTCTATATGTCTGTCTGTCTGTCTGTATATGTCTGTATGTCTATATGTCTGTCTGTCCTATATGTCTGTCTGTCTATATGTCTATATGTCTGTCTGTCTATATGTCTGTCTGTCTATATGTCTGTCTGTCTATATGTCTGTCTGTCCTATATGTCTGTCTGTCTATATGTCTGTCTGTCTATGTCTGTCTGTCCTATATGTCTGTCTGTCTATATGTCTATATGTCTGTCTATATGTCTATATGTCTGTCTGTCTATATGTCTGTCTGTCTATATGTCTGTCTGTCCTATATGTCTGTCTGTCTATACGTCTGTCTGTCTATGTCTGTCTGTCCTATATGTCTGTCTGTCTATATGTCTGTCTGTCTATGTCTGTCTGTCCTATATGTCTGTCTATATGTCTGTCTGTCCTATATGTCTGTCTGTCTATGTGTCTGTCTGTCTATGTCTGTCTGTCCTATATGTCTGTCTGTCTATATGTCTGTCTGTCTATGTGTCTGTCTGTCTATATGTCTGTCTGTCTATATGTCTGTCTGTCTATATGTCTGTCTGTCTATATGTCTGTCTGTCTATATGTTTGTCTGTCTATGTGTCTGTCTGTCTATATGTCTGTCTGTCTATATGTCTGTCTGTCTATGTGTCTGTCTGTCTATGTCTGTCTGTCCTATATGTCTGTCTGTCTATGTGTCTGTCTGTCTATGTCTGTCTGTCCTATATGTCTGTCTGTCTATATGTCTGTCTGTCTATGTGTCTGTCTGTCTATATGTCTGTCTGTCTATATGTCTGTCTGTCTATAACCTGATGTAATCTGTGTCTGTCTGTCTATAAACTGATGTAATCTGTGTCTGTTTGTCTACATCTCCTTAACACATTTTCCTCAACCCGGTTTTGGGGGGAATTGTCTAAATTTAATTTCAACAACACTAGAAGTATTTCAATACACTAGAGTGAGATTGAATCAGAGTCATTGTCACACCTTGACCTTAGAGATCCCTGTTTATTCTCTATATTTTGGTTAGGTCAGGGTGTGACTAGGGTGGGTACTCTAGTTTTTGTATATCTATGTTTTCTTTTTCTTTGTTGACCAAGTATGGTTCCCAATCAGAGGCAGCCGTCTATCGTTGTCTCTGATTGGGGATCATACTTAGGCAGCCCTTTTTCCCACCTTCAGTTGTGGGATCTTGTCTTTGTTTGGTTGCATGTATTTCTGCACGACAAAGCTTTTCGTTCGTTGTATTGTTAATTGTTTTTTTGCTGGTTCACATTTTAATAAAATATGATGAACCCAAATCACGCTGCGCCTTGGTCTACCCTTAACGATGAACGGAACAGTCATAGCTAGCAGATTAGTGGTGTCTAGTGGGAGGTCCATTTAGTCCATTTAATGCAAGGGCTCTGAACTAGACATAGACAGACAGGCAGACAGACAGACAGACAGACAGGCAGACAGACAGACAGGCAGACAGGCAGACAGACAGACAGACAGACAGACAGACAGGCAGGCAGGCAGACAGATTGTTGTTATTTTTGTATTTAATTGTGTATTATTATTTACTACCATTTTATATTATTATGTGTTATTTTTTATATTGACACAATGTTTTTCAATGTTTTTCATGCCAATAAAGCAGCTTGAATTTGAATTTGAGAGACAGAGAGAGAGAAAGAGAGAGAGTGAGAGAGAGAGAGTGGGAGAGAAGAGAGAGAGAAGCACACACCTCAGATCCATTTAGCTGAGGGAGGGAAGCATTCCAAGGGCTCTGGACTAGGCACAGGAAGAGAGAGAGTAGGATGGAGAGAGAGAGAGAGTAGGATGGAGAGAGAGAGAGAGTAGGATGGAGAGAGAGAGAGAGTAGGATGGAGAGAGAGAGAGAGTAGGATGGAGAGAGAGAGAGAGTAGGATGGAGAGAGAGAGGGAGAGGAGGATGGAGAGAGAGAGGGAGAGGAGGATGGAGAGAGAGAGAGTAGGATGGAGAGAGAGAGAGAGTAGGATGGAGAGAGAGAGGGAGAGTAGGATGGAGAGAGAGAGAGTAGGATGGAGAGAGAGAGGGAGAGGAGGATGGAGAGAGAGAGGGAGAGTAGGATGGAGAGAGAGAGAGAGAGTAGGATGGAGAGAGAGAGGGAGAGTAGGATGGAGAGAGAGGGAGAGTAGGATGGAGAGAGAGAGAGAGTAGGATGGAGAGAGAGAGAGTAGGATGGAGAGAGAGAGAGGGAGTAGGATGGAGAGAGAGAGAGGAGAGTAGGATGGAGAGTGAGAAAGGGAGTAGGATGGAGAGAGAGAGGGAGAGTAGGATGGGAGAGAGAGAGAGGGAGAGTAGGATGGAGAGAGAGAGAGAGGGAGTAGGATGGAGAGAGAGAGAGGGAGAGGATGGAGAGTGAGAAGGAGAGTAGGATGGAGAGAGAGAGAGGGAGAGTAGGATGGAGAGAGAGAGAGGGAGAGTAGGATGGAGAGAGAGAGAGGGAGTAGGATGGAGAGAGAGAGAGAGGGAGTAGGATGGAGAGTGAGAGGGAGAGTAGGATGGAGAGAGAGAGAGGGAGTAGGATGGAGAGTGAGAGGGAGACAGGGAAGCAGACACCTCAGATCCACTTGGCTTTGGCAGGAAAGGAGAGGAGAATGTCTGCCAGCCTAGAGGTAAGGAAAGCGTTCGATGACCCCTAAACGGCTAGTCCTGAATGCCAAATAAGAAGTGTCAAGGAAGTCAGAGGGAATAATAACACTGGTCTGCCCATCTCAGTGGTAGAGTTTCTAATGGCACCGTAGTGTTCTAGCTTTTGACCAGGGCCCTTACCATGTGCCTCTTACATTTGACAGCACTACACCTTAGAAGATCTGGACATTTCCCAAATGACATTTTATGTCCACTGTCCAGACTTTTAACACTTTAAAAAAAAACTTATTACTGCATAGACACCTTTATGGAGGGTTACAGGAATATCAGGCTGATATTTGGGAGATTTTGGGTATTTGTGTCTCTCTCCACTTTTAGAAGTTAGAGTATAAAGTGCACTCTCACGTTTTCACACACAATGCTATTTTGGTGTCATAAAAGAGGCTGTTCACACATCAGATATTTGGACCCATATTCCTCTGCAGTGGCCGTATGGAAATGACCTAATATACTGGGACATGGCTGATCTAATATACTGGGACATGGCTGATCTAATATACTGGGACATGGCTGATCTAATATACTGGGACATGGCTGATCTAATATACTGGGACATGGCTGATCTAATATACTGGGACATGGCTGATCTAATATACTGGGACATGGCTGATCTAATATACTGGGACATGGCTGATCTAATATACTGGGACATGGCTGATCTAATATACTGGGACATGGCTGACCTAATATACTGGGACATGGCTGATCTAATATACTGGGACATGGCTGATCTAATATACTGGGACATGGCTGATCTAATATACTAGGACATGGCTGATCTAATATACTGGGACATGGCTGATCTAATATACTGGGACATGGCTGATCTAATATACTGGGACATGGCTGATCTAATATACTGGGACATGGCTGATCTAATATACTGGGACTAATATACTGGGATGGCTGATCTAATATACTGGGACCTGGCTGAGGAATATTCTAGCAGGACTGAATATACTGGAACATGGCTGGGGATATTTTAGCAGGATCTAATATACTGGGACATGGCTGAGGAATATTCTAGCAGGACTGAATATACTGGAACATGGCTGAGGGATATTTTAGCAGGATCTAATATACTGGGACATGGCTGAGGGATATTCTAGCAGGACTGAATATACTGGGACATGGCTTAGGGATATTCTAGCAGGGACTGGGACATGGCTAGGGATATTCTAGCAAGGATCTAATATACTGGGACATGGCTGATCTAATATACTGGGACATGGCTGAGGGATATCCTAGCAAGGACTGAATATACTGGGACATGGCTGATCTAATATACTGGGACATGGCTGAGGGATATTCTAGCAAGGATCTAATATACTGGGACATGGCTGAGGGATATCCTAGCAAGGATCTAATATACTGGGACATGGCTGAGGAATATCCTAGCAGGACTGAATATACTGGGACATGGCTGATCTAATATACTGGGACATGGCTGAGGAATATTCTAGCAAGGATCTAATATACTGGGACATGGCTGGGGGATATCCTGGGACATGGCTGAGGTATATTCTAGCAAGGATCTAATATACTGGGACATGGCTGACTAATATACTGGGACATGGCTGAGGAATATTCTAGCAAGGATCTAATATACTGGGACATGGCTGATCTAATATACTGGGACATGGCTGATCTAATATTCTGGGACATGGCTGATCTAATATACTGGGACATGGCTGATCTAATATACTGGGACATGGCTGATCTAATATACTGGGACATGGCTGATCTAATATACTGGGACATGGCTGATCTAATATACTGGGACATGGCTGATCTAATATACTGGGACATGGCTGATCTAATATACTGGGACATGGCTGATCTAATATACTGGGACATGGCTGATCTAATATACTGGGACATGGCTGATCTAATATACTGGGACATGGCTGATCTAATATACTGGGACATGGCTGATCTAATATACTGGGACATGGCTGATCTAATATACTGGGACATGGCTGATCTAATATACTGGGACATGGCTGATCTAATATACTGGGACATGGCTGATCTAATATACTGGGACATGGCTGATCTAATATACTGGGACATGGCTGATCTAATATACTGGGACATGGCTGATCTAATATACTGGGACATGGCTGATCTAATATACTGGGACATGGCTGATCTAATATACTGGGACATGGCTGATCTAATATACTGGGACATGGCTGATCTAATATACTGGGACATGGCTGATCTAATATACTGGGACATGGCTGATCTAATATACTGGGACATGGCTGATCTAATATACTGGGACATGGCTGATCTAATATACTGGGACATGGCTGATCTAATATACTGGGACATGGCTGATCTAATATACTGGGACATGGCTGATCTAATATACTGGGACATGGCTGATCTAATATACTGGGACATGGCTGATCTAATATACTGGGACATGGCTGATCTAATATACTGGGACATGGCTGATCTAATATACTGGGACATGGCTGATCTAATATACTGGGACATGGCTGATCTAATATACTGGGACATGGCTGATCTAATATACTGGGACATGGCTGATCTAATATACTGGGACATGGCTGATCTAATATACTGGGACATGGCTGATCTAATATACTGGGACATGGCTGACCTAATATACTGGGGCATGACTGATCTAATATACTGGGACATGGCTGACATCTAATATACTGGGACATGGCTGATCTAATATACTAGGACATGGCTGATCTAATATACTGGGACATGGCTGATCTAATATACTGGGACATGGCTGATCTAATATACTGGGACATGGCTGATCTAATATACTGGGACATGGCTGATCTAATATACTGGGACATGGCTGATCTAATATACTGGGACATGGCTGACCTAATATACTGGGACATGGCTGATCTAATATACTGGGACATGGCTGATCTAATATACTGGGACATGGCTGATCTAATATACTAGGACATGGCTGATCTAATATACTGGGACATGGCTGATCTAATGGCTGATCTAACTGGGACATGGCTGATCTAATATACTGGGACATGGCTGATCTAATATACTGGGACATGGCTGATCTAATATACTGGGACATGGCTGATCTAATATACTGGGACCTGGCTGAGGAATATTCTAGCAGGACTGAATATACTGGAACATGGCTGGGGATATTTTAGCAGGATCTAATATACTGGGACATGGCTGAGGAATATTCTAGCAGGACTGAATATACTGGAACATGGCTGAGGGATATTTTAGCAGGATCTAATATACTGGGACATGGCTGAGGGATATTCTAGCAGGACTGAATATACTGGGACATGGCTTAGGGATATTCTAGCAGGATCTAATATACTGGGACATGGCTGAGGGATATTCTAGCAAGGATCTAATATACTGGGACATGGCTGAGGGATATTCTAGCAAGGATCTAATATACTGGGACATGGCTGATCTAATATACTGGGACATGGCTGATCTAATATACTGGGACATGGCTGATCTAATACTGGGACATGGCTGATCTAATATGGGACTGGGACATGGCTGATCTAATATACTGGGACATGGCTGATCTAATATACTGGGACATGGCTGATCTAATATACTGGGACATGGCTGATCTAATATACTGGGACATGGCTGATCTAATATACTGGGACATGGCTGACCTAATATACTGGGGCATGGCTGATCTAATATACTGGGACATGGCTGATCTAATATACTGGGACATGGCTGACCTAATATACTGGGACATGGCTGATCTAATATACTGGGACATGGCTGATCTAATATACTGGGACATGGCTGATCTAATATACTGGGACATGGCTGATCTAATATACTGGGACATGGCTGATCTAATATACTGGGACATGGCTGATCTAATATACTGGGACATGGCTGACCTAATATACTGGGACATGGCTGATCTAATATACTGGGACATGGCTGATCTAATATACTGGGACATGGCTGATCTAATATACTAGGACATGGCTGATCTAATATACTGGGACATGGCTGATCTAATATACTGGGACATGGCTGATCTAATATACTGGGACATGGCTGATCTAATATACTGGGACATGGCTGATCTAATATACTGGGACATGGCTGATCTAATATACTGGGACATGGCTGATCTAATATACTGGGACCTGGCTGATCTAATATACTGGGACATGGCTGATCTAATATACTGGGACATGGCTGATCTAATATACTGGGACATGGCTGAGGGATATTCTAGCAAGGAACTTTCTTTTTTCTTTTTCTGCCTCCTTTTCTTGTTTTGCCTGCTTCTTCTTCTTTGGTTTATTGTTCTTCAGTTTATTTTTGCTTTTGGTTTCTTCTTGGTCTTCTTCTCTCTTCGTCATCTTTCATTTTCTCATTTTCTCTCTTCGTTCCATCGTTGTACCTCAGACATAATGAGGACACCCTAACTCTATTTCCTGTCCTCCTCCCCTCCTGTCATCCTCTCCTCATGTCCTCCTCTCCTCCTGTCCTCCTCTCCTCCTGTCCTCCTGTCCTCCTCTCCTCCTGTCCTCCTATCCTCCTCTCCCCCTCTCCTCCTATCCTCCTCTCCTCTCTTCCTCTCCTCCTATCCTCCTGTCCTCCTGTCCTCCTCTCTTCCTCTCCTCCTATCCTCCTCTCCTCCTCTCCTCCTGTCCTCCTCTCCTCCTGTCTTCCTCTCCTCCTCTCCTCCTGTCCTCTCTCTCCTCCTCTCCTCCTGTCCTCCTATCCTCCTCTCCCCCCTCCTCCTCTCCTCCTACCCTCCTCTCCTCCTATCCTCCTGTCCTCCTGTCCTCCTCTCTTCCTCTTCTCCTCTCCTCCTCTCCTCCTATCCTCCTATCCTCCTCTCCTCCTGTCCTCCTCTCCTCCTGTCTTCCTCTCCTCCTATCCTCCTATCCTCCTATCCTCCTCTCCTCCTGTCCTCCTCTCCTCCTGTCCTCCTCTCCTCCTCTCCTCCTGTCCTCCTCTCCTCCTCTCCTCCTGTCCTCCTATCCTCCTATCCTCCTCTCCTCCTGTCCTCCTCTCCTCCTCTCCTCCTGTCTTCCTCTCCTCCTGTCCTCCTATCCTCCTATCCTCCTCTCCTCCTCTCCTCCTCTCCTCCTGTCCTCCTCTCCTCCTCTCCTCCTGTCCTCCTCTCCTCCTCTCCTCCTGTCCTCCTATCCTCCTATCCTCCTCTCCTCCTGTCCTCCTATCCTTCTATCCTCCTCTCCTCCTCTCCTCCTCTCCTCCTGTCCTCCTGTCCTCCTCTCCTCCTGTCCTCCTATCCTCCTCTCCTCCTGTCCTCCTATCCTTCTATCCTCCTCTCCTCCTGTCTTCCTTTCCTCCTATCCTCCTATCCTCCTATCCTCCTCCTCCTGTCCTCCTCTCCTCCTCCTCCTCTCCTCCTCTCCTCCTGTCCTCCTCTCCTCCTCTCCTCCTGTCCTCCTATCCTCCTATCCTCCTCTCCTCCTGTCCTCCTCTCCTCCCTCTCCTCCTGTCTTCCTCTCCTCCTGTCCTCCTATCCTCCTCTCCTCCTCTCCTCCTCCTCCTCTCCTCCTGTCCTCCTCTCCTCCTCTCCTCCTGTCCTCCTCTCCTCCTCTCCTCCTGTCCTCCTATCCTCCTATCCTCCTCTCCTCCTGTCCTCCTATCCTTCTATCCTCCTCTCCTCCTCTCCTCCTCTCCTCCTGTCCTCCTGTCCTCCTCTCCTCCTGTCCTCCTATCCTCCTCTCCTCCTCTCCTCCTGTCCTCCTATCCTTCTATCCTCCTCTCCTCCTATCCTTCTATCCTCCTCTCCTCCTGTCCTCTCTCCTCCTCTCCTCCTGTCCTCCTATCCTCCTATCCTCCTCTCCTCCTGTCCTCCTATCCTTCTATCCTCCTCCCCTCCTCTCCTCCTGTCCTCCTATCCTCCTATCCTCCTCTCCCCCTCTCCTCCTATCCTCCTATCCTCCTGTCCTCCTGTCCTCCTGTCCTCCTCTCTTCCTCTCCTCCTATCCTCCTCTCCTCCTGTCCTCCTCTCCTCCTGTCCTCCTCTCCTCCTCTCCTCCTCCTCTCCTCCTCTCCTCCTGTCCTCCTATCCTCCTCTCCCCCTCTCCTCCTACCCTCCTCTCCTCCTCTCTTCCTCCTCCTATCCTCCTGTCCTCCTCTCTTCCTCTCCTCCTCCTCCTCTCCTCCCTCCTCCTCCTCCCTCCTCCTGTCTTCCTCTCCTCCTATCCTCCCTCTCCTATCCTCCTGTCCTCCTGTCCTCCTCTCTCCTCTCCTCCTCTCCTCCTCTCCTCCTATCCTCCTCTCCTCCTCTCTTCCTGTCCTCCTCTCCTCCTGTCTTCCTCTCCTCCTATCCTCCTGTCCTCCTATCCTCCTATCCTCCTCTCCTCCTGTCCTCCCTCCTCCTCTCCTCCTGTCCTCCTCTCCTCCTCTCCTCCTATCCTCCCTCCTCCTGTCCTCCTATCCTCCTATCCTCCTATCCTCCTCTCCTCCTGTCCTCCTCTCCTCCTCTCCTCCTGTCCTCCTCTCCTCCTGTCTTCCTCTCCTCCTGTCCTCCTATCCTCCTATCCTCCTGTCCTCCTCTCCTCCTCTCCTGTCCTCCTCTCCTCCTCTCCTCCTCTCCTCCTGTCCTCCTATCCTCCTATCCTCCTCTCCTCCTGTCCTCCTATCCTTCTATCCTCCTCTCCTCCTCATGTCCTCCTGTCCTCCTATCCTCCTATCCTCTCCTCCTGTCCTCCTGTCCTCCTATCCTCCTATCCTCCTCTCCTCCTGTCCTCCTATCCTTCTATCCTCCTCTCCTCCTCTCCTCCTCTCCTCCTGTCCTCCTCTCCTCAGTTATCCTACGGTTCCAGTTCTCCAGCTCTCTCCAACCGCCAGCGCTTCCCGACGTTCTTCCGTACCCACCCGTCTGCCACCCTCCACAACCCCACCAGGGTTCAGCTCTTTCAGAAGTGGAAATGGACTAAGATCGCCACCATCCAGCAGACTACGGAAGTCTTCACCTCAGTGAGTGACAGGCCTCTTTAAAAAAATATGTTTTGTAGTTTTGTTATTGTTTTATGGACAGTGATAGTCTGAATGTAGAGGGGAGACAGATACAGAGGAAGAGGATTCAGACCCACCTCGCCTTGGGTAGCCTTCTGTGGTCTAATCTCTCTACCAGACTCCGGCACACCAAACCCCTTTCTCACTAAGGTGTTGTAGACTCAAGTTTTATTGTCTGTTTGTTCACCTATCATTTATACTATTGGTTAAAGACATGCAGAGAACTGACTCCGGAAAAAAAAGAACTAGTGACGGATGAAATAGATTCTCATTTCTAATTTCCTTTCCTACTTATCACACTCTTCATCACACCTCTTCATCACACCTCTTCATCACACCTCTTCTCACTTTCTCTGCACCTTCTGTCTATCAGTTGTCTCCTCTTCCTGTCTTCTCCCTCTCCTCTCCTCTCCTCTCCTCTCCTCTCCTCTCCTCTCCTCTCCTCTCCTCTCCTCTCTCCTCTCCTCTCCTCTCCTCTCCTCTCCTCCCTCTCCTCTCCTCTCCTCTCCTCCTCTTCTCTCCCTCTCCTCCTCCTCTCCTCTCCACCTCCTCTCCTCTCTCCCCTCCTCCTCCTCTCCCTCTCCCTCCTCTCCTCTCCTCCCTCCTCCTCTCTCTCCTCTCCTCCTCCTCTCCTCCTCCTCTCCTCTCCTCTCCCTCCTTCTCCTCCTCCCCCATCCTCCTTTTACCCTCTTCTCCTCCTTCTCTCCCCCTCCCCTCCTCCTCCTTTCCTCCTCCTCTCCTCTCCCCCTCCTCTTCTTCCCCTCCTCTCCTCCTTCGCCTCCTCTCCCCTTCTCCTTTCCCAATCCTCTTCTCCTCCTCTCCTCTCCCCCTCTTTTCCTCCTCCTCTCTCTCTTCCACTCCTCTATCCCTCTCCCCCTTACTTTCAACTATCTCTCTCTCTCTCTTTGTCTCTCCCCTTCCCATGTCTCTGTGTCTTTCTCTCCCTTCCTTCCACCATCTCTGTTTGTGTGTCTGTTTGTTCTGTCAAAACATGTTGTAAAGAAAATAGTAAACAAAGCTTCAATTGCATTTGTTGCATTTGAATCAAGTTCCTGCCCTGTTTTAATGTTTAATCTCTCTGTCAGACACTGGATGATCTAGAGGCGAGGACCAAAGAGGCCGGGATAGAGATCAGCGTTCGCCAAAGCTTCCTCACTGACCCCGCCCCAGCTGTCAAGAATCTCAAGGTGCCTCGTTCACTTCCTGTCTCCCTCACCTCTCCTTTCCATCTATCCTTCCCCCTCTCTTTCTCTCTCTCATTCTCTCTCTCTCGCTCTCTCTCCCTCACCTCTCCCTTCCATCTATCCTTCCCCCTCTCTCTCTCTCTCTCTCTTTCTCTCCTCCCTTCCTTCCACCCTCCCTCTCCCCCTTTCACTGGTTTATTCCCGATGCTGCCTTGGCAACTGTCAGGTGATTGAACACATGAAATCAGTCACGTTAGAGCTTGGTGAACAAACCCCAGAGAGACTCTCACACATTGCTAGCGATGCATGACTCATATCCCGCAGTCTCTGCGGTTATATCTGCGGATATGTCCACGGTTTAGGGTCACTAAATATTGCGTGGATGAAGGAGCGGGTGGGTGGCGGGTTGAATGAAGTGAAAATAAATGAGAATGGAGGGACAGAAAAGTAATGTATGTAAAAATTTTGTTGAAGTGGTAAAGTAGGATGATAGCAGCCATACTATCGAATTTCACTACCGACCTTCACTACCGACCTTCACTATCGACCTTCACTATCGACCTTCACTATCGACCTTCACTATCGACTTTCACTACCGACCTTCACTACCGACCTTCACTATCGACTTTCACTACCGACCTTCACTATCGACTTTCACTACCGACAATCACTATCGACCTTCACTATCGACCTTCACTATCGACCATCACTATCTACCTTTACTACCGACCTTCACTATCGACTTTCACTATCGACCTTCACTATCAACCTCCACTATCAATCTTCACCACCGACCTTCACTATCGACCTTCACTATCGACCCGTGCTATACAAATTCAACCTTCACTATCGACCTTCACTATCAACCTTCACTATACTGACCTTCACTATCAACCTTCACTGTTGACCTTCACCGTTGACCTTCACCATCGAGCTTCACCATCGACCTGCGCTATACAAATTCGACCTTCACTGTCGAGCTTCACCATCGACCTGCGCTATACAAATTCGACCTCCACTATCAACTTTCACTTTCGACCTTCACTATCGACCTGCGCTATACAAATTCAACCTTCACAAGCCTACGGCACGTCAAGGGAACGGTAGCCGTCTGTTTAGATGGGGTGAAATGGAAACTGAAATCTGGTCATTGACTGTAGGTCTATAACCTCTCATGTAGTCATGGTATTAACCTGCAGAATAAAACATTTCTTGCAGTAAAATAATACACTAAATGTAGGCTACATTAGATCTAGTGAGAATGACGCATGCATTCTGTAGAGGTGCTATATCTTCATCAGCATCATCAAAAGCTGATAGTAATTTCAACCACATAAAATATGCTTCCAAGCCAAACTGAAATCTTATCAGAAACATGTTGGTTCTTTTTCAACACCTTGTTATTTCCTCACAACCGTCATTTGGCACAAAAAAATATTTCCTGTTGTTTTTTGTTGTTACATATTTCTCCCTGGTCCGTAAACATCTTTGCTCCGCAAAAGAAGCAGATGACAGAGAAATCTTTACCGATGTCAACTAGAGTGAAGCATTCATTATATCGATTTATGACATTATTCTAGTGAGCAACGGTTTATTTATCATGATGACAGAAGAGAAGCTGCATGCGTCTCATTATAGACAAGTTGACTAATAAATAGTCATAACTTAGAAGCAGACCCAGATCTAAATGACTCCCCTGTTAATTAAATAATCATTTTCACTGTCTCTGACTGTAGTCTACAGTTTCTATATTACGGTGTCAGCTTGGCTTTCTTCCTGACTGGCGCCTACTTCAACGTAACTTCTCCGGTCGTGTCGGCCTAGGAACTATGGCAACAAGCTTAGGAACCATGGTAACAAGCCTAGGAACTATGGCAACAAGCCTAGGAACCATGGTAACAAGCCTAGGAACCATGGTAACATGCCTAGGAAACATGGTAACAAGCCTAGGAACCAAGGTAACAAGCCTAGGAACCATGGTAACATGCCTAGGAAACATGGTAACAAGCCTAGGAACAATGGTAACTAGCCTAGGAACCATGGTAACAAGCCTAGGAACCATGGTAACAAGCCTAGGAACCATGGTAACAAGCCTAGGAACCATGGTAACAAGCCTAGGAACCAAGGTAACAAGCTTAGGAACCATGGTAACATGCCTAGGAAACATGGTAACAAGCCTAGGAACCATGGTAACAAGCCTAGGTTTATGCGTGATATTAATCGGCCATCACTGTAGGAACCATGGTAACAACATGAATTTATCACACCAGAGGGGAAGATGAGTTGTCCACTGCCAGCTCACAACTGCCAGCTCAACCTGCAGACACAGATGAGAAGGTGATGACCACGTCCTATCTCTGGGATACGGTCTTTAGGGTTTATCACCAAGTCCACTGCCAGCTCAACCTGCAGACACAGATGAGAAGGTGATGACCACGTCCTATCTCTGGGATACGGTCTTTAGGGTTTATCACCAAGTCAAATCAAATCAAATCAAATTTATTTATATAGCCCTTCGTACATCAGCTGATATCTCAAAGTGCTGTACAGAAACCCAGCCTAAAACCCCAAACAGCAAGCAATGCAGGTGTAGAAGCACGGTGGCTAGGAAAAACTCCCTAGAAAGGCCAAAACCTAGGAAGAAACCTAGAGAGGAACCAGGCTATGTGGGGTGGCCAGTCCTCTTCTGGCTGTGCCGGGTGGAGATTATAACAGAACATGGCCAAGATGTTCAAATGTTCATAAATGACCAGCATGGTCGAATAATAATAAGGCAGAACAGTTGAAACTGGAGCAGCAGCACAGTCAGGTGGAAGTTGAAACTGGAGCAGCAGCATGGCCAGGTGGACTGGGGACAGCAAGGAGTCATCATGTCAGGTAGTCCTGGGGCATGGTCCTAGGGCTCAGGTCAGTTGAAACTGGAACAGCAGCATGGCCAGGTGGACTGGGGACAGCAAGGAGTCATCATGTCAGGTAGTCCTGGGGCATGGTCCTAGGGCTCAGGTCCTCCGAGAGAGAGAAAGAAAGAGAGAAGGAGAGAATTAGAGAACGCACTCTTAGATTCACACAGGACCCCGAATAGGACAGGAGAAGTACTCCAGATATAACAAACTAACCCCAGCCCCCCGACACATAAACTACTGCAGCATAAATACTGGAGGCTGAGACAGGAGGGGTCAGGAGACACTGTGGCCCCATCCGAGGACACCCCCGGACAGGGCCAAACAGGAAGGATATAACCCCACCCACTTTGCCAAAGCACAGCCCCCACACCACTAGAGGGATATCTTCAACCACCAACTTACCATCCTGAGACAAGGCTGAGTATAGCCCACAAAGATCTCCGGCACATGCACAACCCAAGGGGGGGGGGCGCCAACCCAGACAGGATGACCACAACAGTGAATCAACCCACTCAGGTGACGCACCCCCTCCAGGGACGGCATGAGAGAGCCCCAGTAAGCCAGTGACTCAGCCCCTGTAATAGGGTTAGAGGCAGAGAATCCCAGTGGAAAGAGGGGAACCGGCCAGGCAGAGACAGCAAGGGCGGTTCGTTGCTCCAGAGCCTTTCCGTTCACCTTCCCACTCCTGGGCCAGACTACACTCAATCATATGACCCACTGAAGAGATGAGTCTTCAGTAAAGACTTAAAGGTTGAGACCGAGTTTGCGTCTCTGACATGGGTAGGCAGACCGTTCCATAAAAATGGAGCTCTATAGGAGAAAGCCCTGCCTCCAGCTGTTTGCTTAGAAATTCTAGGGACAATTAGGAGGCCTGCGTCTTGTGACCGTAGCGTACGTGTAGGTATGTACGGCAGGACCAAATCAGAGAGATAGGTAGGAGCAAGCCCATGTAATGCTTTGTAGGTTAGCAGTAAAACCTTGAAATCAGCCCTTGCTTTGACAGGAAGCCAGTGTAGAGAGGCTAGCACTGGAGTAATATGATAAAAAAATTTGGTTCTAGTCAGGATTCTAGCAGCCGTATTTAGCACTAACTGAAGTTTATTTAGTGCTTTATCCGGGTAGCCGGAAAATAGAGCATTGCAGTAGTCTAACCTAGAAGTGACAAAAGCATGGATTAATTTTTCTGCATCATTTTTGGACAGAAAGTTTCTGATTTTTGCAATGTTAAGTAGAAGGAAAAAAGATGTCCTCGAAATGGTCTTGATATGTTCTTCAAAAGAGAGATCAGGGTCCAGAGTAACGCCGAGGTCCTTCACAGTTTTATTTGAGACGACTGTACAACCATTAAGATTAATTGTCAGATTCAACAGAAGATCTCTTTGTTTCTTGGGACCTAGAACAAGCATCTCTGTTTTGTCCGAGTTTAATAGTAGAAAGTTTGCAGCCATCCACTTCCTTATGTCTGAAACACATGCTTCTAGCGAGGGCAATTTTGGGGCTTCACCATGTTTCATTGAAATGTACAGCTGTGTGTCATCCGCATAGCAGTGAAAGTTTACATTATGTTTTCGAATAACATCCCAAAGAGGTAAAATATATAGTGAAAACAATAGTGGTCCTAAAACCGAACCTTGAGGAACACCGAAATTTACAGTTGATTTGTCAGAGGACAAACCATTCACAGAGACAAACTGATATCTTTCCGACAGATAAGATCTAAACCAGGCCAGAACATGTCCGCGTAGACCAATTTGGGTTTCCAATATCTCCAAAAGAATGTGGTGATCGATGGTATCAAAAGCAGCACTAAGGTCTAGGAGCACGAGGACAGATGCAGAGCCTCGGTCCGATGCCATTAAAATGTCATTTACCACCTTCACAAGTGCCGTCTCAGTGCTATGATGGGGTCTAAAACCAGACTGAAGCATTTCGTATACATTGTTTGTCTTCAGGAAGGCAGTGAGTTGCTGAGCAACAGCCTTCTCTAAAAGTTTTGAGAGGAATGGAAGATTCGATATAGGCCGATAGTTTTTTATATTTTCTGGGTCAAGGTTTGGCTTTTTCAAGAGAGGCTTTATTACTGCCACTTTTAGTGAGTTTGGTACACATCCAGTGGATAGAGAGCCGTTTATTATGTTCAACATAGGAAACATAAGTCCACTGCCAGCTCAACCTGCAGACACAGATGAGAAGGTACTCATCAAAGCTATTCCATGAACACTGTTAGAAAATCATCTTGTAGTTTTGCTCTCACAGGAGCTGTGTGTGTGTGTGTGTGTGTGTGTGTGTGTGTGTGTGTGTGTGTGTGTGTGTGTGTGTGTGTGTGTGTGTGTGTGTGTGTGTGTGTGTGTGTGTGTGTGTGTCGCTAATGTGTGTTTGTATGTGGGTCCGATGCCGATTCAGATTTTTGGGGGACAAAACTACCGATATATCTGCCGATTTGCTGTAGATAAGAAATAATTCTCATAAATTTCCATCCAAAAGAGCAGTTGTAACCATAACTATGTCCAATAACTATGTCCAATAACTATGTCCCATAACTATGTCCCATAACTATGTCCAATAACTATGTCCAATAACTATGTCCAATAACTATGTCCAATAACTATGTCCCATAACTATGTCCAATAACTATGTCCAATAACTATGTCCAATAACTATGTCCCATAACTATGTCCAATAACTATGTCCCATAACTATGTCCAATAACTATGTCCAATAACTATGTCCCATAACTATGTCCAATAACTATGTCCAATAACTATGTCCAATAACTATGTCCCATAACTATGTCCCATAACTATGTCAATAACATGTTAATAACTATGTCCCATAACTATGTCCAATAACTATGTCCCATAACTATGTCCAATAACTATGTCCAATAACTATGTCCCATAACTATGTCCAATAACTATGTCATAACTATGTCCAATAACTATGTCCAATAACTATGTCCCATAACTATGTCCAATAACTATGTCCAATAACTATGTCCCATAACTATGTCCAATAACTATGTCCCATTACATTTCCTTTTTCCATCTATTCAATATCAGTTGTCGGTTATCGGCCGATACCAATTTAGCACTAAAAGGCTGATATAACAGAGTCTCTATGTGTGTGTGTGTCTATTTGTGTGTGTGTGTCTATGTGTGTGTGTGTGTGTGTCTATGTGTGTGTGTGTGTGTGTGTGTCTATGTGTGTGTGTGTGTGTGTGTGTGTGTGTGACTATGTGTGTGTGTGTGTGTCTATGTGTGTGTGTGTCTGCGTGTGTGTGTGTGTGTCTATGTGTGTGTGTGTGTGTGTGTGTGTGTGTGGTCCCCCAGCAGTGTGTGTGTGTGTGTGTGTGTGTGTGTGTGTGTGTGTGTGTGTGTGTGTGTGTGTGTGTGTGTGTGTGTGTGTGTGTGCAGTGTGTGTGTGTGGTCTCCCCAGCAGTGTGTGTGTGTGGTCTCCCCAGCAGTGTCTGTGTGTGTGTGTGGTCTCCCAGCAGTGTGTGTGTGTGTGTGTGTGTGGTCTCCCCAGCAGTGTGTGTGTGGTCTCCCCAGCAGTGTGTGTGTGGTCTCCCCAGCAGTGTGTGTGTGTGTGTGTGTGGTCTCCCTAGCAGTGTGTGTGTGTGTGGTCTCCCCAGCAGTGTGTGTCTATGTGTGTGTGTGTGTGTCTATGTGTGTGTGTGTGTGTGTGTGTGTGTGTGTGTGTGTGTGTATGTGTGTGTGTATGTGTGTGTGACTATGTGTGTGTGTGTGTGTCTGTGTGTGTGTGTCTAGTGTGTGTGTGTGTGTGTGTGTGTGGTCCCCCAGCAGTGTGTGTGTGTGTGTGTGTGTGTGTGTGTGTGTGTGTGTGTGTGTGTGGTCTCCCCAGCAGTGTGTGTGTGGTCTCCCCAGCAGTGTGTGTGTGGTCTCCCCAGCAGTGTGTGTGTGGTCTCCCCAGCAGTGTGTGTGTGGTCTCCCCAGCAGTGTGTGTGTGGTCTCCCCAGCAGTGTGTGTGTGGTCTCCCCAGCAGTGTGTGTGTGGTCTCCCCAGCAGTGTGTGTGTGGTCTCCCCAGCAGTGTGTGTGTGGTCTCCCCAGCAGTGTGTGTGTGGTCTCCCCAGCAGTGTGTGTGTGGTCTCCCCAGCAGTGTGTGTGTGGTCTCCCCAGCAGTGTGTGTGTGTGGTCTCCCCAGCAGTGTGTGTGATGGTCTCCCCAGCAGTGTGTGTGATGGTTCACTGCAGCAGCTCTGTTCTGTTCACACTGAGACTCCATCCCCATTCGAGCTGTTGTTTCCCTTCTGTTTACTGTGTGTGTGTGTGTGTGTGTGTTTTCCCATCTCCTGTGTGACTCTGTGTAACACTTCCCTTTCTGAATCCCCAGCGGCAAGATGCCAGAATCATCGTGGGGCTCTTCTACGAGACAGAAGCCAGAAAAGTTTTCTGTGAGGTACAGACGCTTACAAATTGATTACCTAACTCTGTGGATTGATACAGTATCTTAAAATGTCTGTTGACGTACGATATCCTTTTCTGTGTCTTCTTGGAAAAGTAGTGCTCAACGTTCGCGTCGTTCTATCAAGAATTTCAGGATTTTTTTCTCTGTCGCTTTTTGTTATCTCTTCTTCCTGATATATTCTCTCTGACACACCTGACTACTCCTCCTTTACCTCTCCTTTCACTCACCCCTCTCTCTCTCTCTCTCTCTATTCTTTCCCTCCCCCTCTCTCTACTCCCCCTCCCTCTCTCCCCCTCTCTCTACTCCCCCTCCCTCTCTCTCCCCCTCTCTCTCTCCCCCTCCCTCCCCCTCTCTCTACTCCCCCTCCCTCTCTCCCCCTCTCTCTCTCTCTCCCCCTCTCTCTACCCCCTTCTCTCACCCCTCCCTCTCTTTCCTATCTTTCTCTCCCCCCCCTCCCTCCCCCTCCCTCCCTCCCCCTCTCTCTCTCTCTCGCTCTCTCCATCCCTCTCTACTCCCTCCCCCCTCTCTCTCTACTCTAACCCCCTCTCTCTCTCCCTCCCTCCCTCCCCTCTCTCAATCCCTCCAATCTCCCTCTCTCTCCCTCCCTCCCCCCCTCTCTCTCTCTCTCTCCTCTCCCCCTCTCTTTCTCTCCCTCCTCCTCTCTCTCTCCCTCCCTCCCTCCCTCCCTCCCTCCCTCCCTCCCCCCTCCCTCCCTCCCTCCCTCCCTCCCTCCCTCCCTCCCTCCCTCCCTCCCTCCCTCCCTCCCTCCCTCCCTCCCTCCCTCCCTCCCTCCACATCTCTCCCTCCCTGTCTCTTTCTACTCTCCCCCTTTCTCCCTCCCTCCCCCTCTCTCCCTCCCTCCCTCCCTCCCTCTCTCTCCCCCCTCTCTCTCTCCCTCCCTCTCTCTGCTGCCCCCACCTCTCTCTCTCTCCCTCCCTCCCCATCTCTCGCTCTCTACTCTCCCCCTCTCTTTCTCCCTCTCCCCCTCTCTCTCTTCCTCCCTCTCTCCCTCCCTCCCCCCCTCTCTCATACTCTCCCCTCTCTCTCTCCCTCCCTCTTTCTCTCTCTCTTTTCTCTCACACTCCTTTCCCCCACCCCTCTCTCTCCCCCTACCCCATCCCCCTCTCTCTTCCCTCTCTCTCCCCCTACCCCTGACCCCCCCCCCTCTCGCTCTCTCCTCTCATCTCTCTCCCCTCTCTTTCCTGTCTCTCCCCTCTATCCTACAGGTGTACAAGGAGAAGCTCTATGGGAAGAAGTATGTCTGGTTCCTGATTGGTTGGTACGCAGACAACTGGTTCAAGATCAAAGACCCGTCAATCAACTGCACCGTGGAGCAGATGACGGAGGCGGTGGAGGGTCACGTCACCACGGAGATCGTCATGCTAAACCCAGAGACCGTCCGAGGGGCCTCCAATCTGGTGAGGAGTGCACTCGTGTACAGAGAGCAATATTGCTACGTGCCTGAATCCTAAAATGGCACCCTATTCCCTACATAGTACACTCCTTTAGACCAGGGCCCTATTCCCTACAAATAGGCCCCTGGTCCTATATAGGAATGGTCTGGTCTAAAGTAGTGCACTACATAGGAATAGGGCTCTGGTCTAAAGTAGTGCACTATATAGGGAATAGGGCTCTGGTCTAAAGTAGTGCACTATATAGGGAATAGGGCTCTGGTCTAAAGTAGTGTACTATATAGGGAATAGGGCTCTGGTCTAAAGTAGTGCTCTATATAGGGAATAGGGCCCTGGTCTAAAGTAGTGGACTATATAGGGAATAGGGCTCTGGTCTAAAGTAGTGCACTATATAGGGAATAGGGCCCTGGTCTAAAGTAGTGCACTATATAGGGAATAGGGTTCAATTGGGCTCTGGTCTAAAGTAGTGTACTATATAGGGAATAGGGTTCAATTGGGCTCTGGTCTAAAGTAGTCTACTATATAGGGAATAGGGTTCAATTGGGCTCTGGTCTAAAGTAGTGTACTATATAGGGAATAGAGCCCTGGTCTAAAGTAGTAGCACTATATAGGGAACAGGGTAGAACGTTCATTCAGCTGTTAATGATGATCTTGCCCAAATTACACTACAGTGTCTTGGAAATACGATGACATTGATAAAGTAGGCAACTAATTAGCAGGAAACAATGTCGTCGTCATGACAACGTCGTCAGGTTTACTTTAGACAGACAGTAGCGTTGCCATTAGCTAGCAAAGATCGCAAAAAAATAGATCAGTTAGTTATCTTAAATCCTGTGCTAGCTAATGTTACCACATCTAATAAGGAAGCCAGTCCCTCACTAGTGTAACGACCCTCTTTAATTCATACTGTCTGGAGAGGAGACGAGCTTCAGGAAGCTCTTCAAATGTACTATTATCCATCTTACTTTGAAGATTTACCTCGTAGAAGAAAAGCTTTGTTCTCGAAGAGAAGCGTTTTCGAGCGCAGCAAACCCGTTTCTCTCTCTTTTGAATCGCCGGCTCTGAATTAAGAGAGGAGAGGAGAAAATGGAGAAAATGTAAATACTGAAGAAATAATACACTTTGTGTTAATGTTCATGGTTCACGCTAAACTGGGGCAGCGCTGTCTGGAGGGGCTGAAGAGGCAGAGAGGGAGAGAGACAGTAGTGGGATGTGTCCCAAATTTCACCCTTTTACCTATAGGCTCTGGTCTAAAGTAGTGCACTATGCCCTATGGGCTCTGGTCTAAAGTAGTGCACTATGCCCTATGGGCTCTGGTCTAAAGTAGTGCACTATGCCCTATGGGCTCTGGTCTAAAGTAGTGCACTATGCCCTATGGGCTCTGGTCTAAAGTAGTGCACTATGCCCTATGGGCTCTGGTCTAAAGTAGTGCGCTATGCCCTATGGGCTCTGGTCTAAAGTAGTGCACTATGCCCTATGGGCTCTGGTCTAAAGTAGTGCACTATGCCCTATGGGCTCTGGTCTAAAGTAGTGCACTATGCCCTATGGGCTCTGGTCTAAAGTAGTGCGCTATGCCCTATGGGCTCTGGTCTAAAGTAGTGCACTATGCCCTATGGGCCCTGGTCTAAAGTAGTGGAGGTTAGGGGTCCTGTCGGTAAGCAGCCTAGAGAGTCGTCTCTTATTGATCAAAGCCCCGTTTGTTGACGAGGCTGCCGTTGTCGTGGCGATGGTTCTCCAGGGCCTCGGCTTTCACAGATCCGGCTGCTTGATGCAGCCCGGCGCCACGGTAACGGAGGGAGTGGAAGGCATGTCTGTCAAACATGACCTCAAAACACTACAGTTAAATGTTTGTTCAAGGCAGTTCAACATACTAAGTTGACGTGTGTGTGTGTGTGTGTGTGTGTGTGTTTGTGTTGGATAAGGGATCTGAACATACATACACACAAATCCCTCAACACACACACACAGCCTTCAACACACACAAAGCCTTCAACACACACAAACCACAAAGCCTCCCCTCCTGATGCCAGGCCACACAGCCTCCTCCTGATACCAGGTCACACAGCCTCCCCTCCTGATGCCAGGTCACACAGCCTCCCCTCCTGATACCAGGTCACACAGCCTCCCTCCCTCCTGATGCCAGGTCACACAGCCTCCCCTCCTCCTGATACCAGGCCACACAGCCTCCCCTCCTGATACCAGGTCACACAGCCTCCCCTCCTGATGCCAGGTCACACAGCCCCTCCTCCTGATGCCAGGTCACACAGCCTCCCCTCCCCTCCTGATACCAGGCCACACAGCCTCCCCTCCTGATACCAGGTCACACAGCCTCCCCTCCTGATACCAGGTCACACAGCCTCCCCTCCTGATGCCAGGTCACACAGCCTCCCCTCCTGATACCAGGTCACACAGCCTCCCTCCCCTCCTGATGCCAGGTCACACAGCCTCCCCTCCCCTCCTGATACCAGGCCACACAGCCTCCCCTCCTGATACCAGGTCACACAGCCTCCCTCCTGATGCCAGGTCACACAGCCTCCCCTCCTGATACCAGGTCACACAGCCTCCCCTCCCTCCTGATGCCAAGTTACACAGCCTCCCTCCCCTCCTGATACCAGGCCACACAGCCTCCCCTCCTGATGCCAGGTCACACAGCCTCCCCTCCTGATGCCAGGTCACACAGCCCCCCACTCCTGATGCCAGGTCACACAGCCTCCCCTCCTGATACCAGGCCACACAGCCTCCTCTCCTCCTGATACCGGGCCACACAGCCTCCCCTCCTGATACCAGGTCACACAGCCTCCCCTCCTGATACCAGGCCACACAGCCTCCGCTCCTGATACCAGGTCACACAGCCTCCACTCCCTCCTGATGCCAGGTCACACAGCCTCCCCCCCTCCTGATACCAGGCCACACAGCCTCCGCTCCTGATACCAGGTCACACAGCCCCCTTCCCCCTGATACCAGGCCACACAGCCCTCCCCTCCTGACGCCAGGTCACACAGCCTCCCCTCCTGATGCCAGGTCACACAGCCTCCCCTCCCTTCCTGATGCCAGATCACACAGCCTCCTCTCCCGTTGCCAGATCACACAGCCTCCCCTCCTGATGCCAGGTCACACAGCCCCCTCCCCTCCTGATGCCAGATCTCACAGCCTCCCCTCCCTCCTGATGCCAGGCAACACAGCCTCCCCTCCCCTCCGGATGCCAGATCACACAGCCTCCCCTCCCCTCCTGATGCCAGGTCACACAGCCTCCCTCCTGATGCCAGGTCACACAGCCTCCCCTCCTGATCCCAGGTCACACAGCCCTCCCCTCCTGATGCCAGGTCACACATCCTCCCCTCCTGATGCCAGGTCACACAACATCCCCTCCACACCTGATGCCAGGTCACACAGCCTCCCCTCCTGATGCCAGGCCACACAGCCTTCCCTCCTGATGCCAGGTTACACAGCCTCCCCTCCTGATGCCAGGACACACAGCCTCCCCTCCTGATGCCAGGTCACACAGCCTCCCCTCCTGATTCCAGGTCACATGCTCCCCTCCTGATGCCAGGTCACACAGCCTCCCCTCCCTTCCTGATGCCAGATCACACAGCATCCTCTCCCGATGCCAGATCACAAAGCCTCCCCTCCTGATGCCAGATCACACAGCCTCCCCTCCCTCCTGATGCCAGGTCACACAGCCTCCCCTCATTATGCCAGGTCACACAGCCCCCTCCCCTCCTGATGCCAGATCTCACAGCCCTCCCCTCCCCTCCTGATGCCAGGCCACACAGCCTCCCCTCCTGATGCCAGATCACACAGCCTCCCCTCCCCCTCCTGATGCCAGGTCACACAGCCTCCCTCCTGATGCCAGGTCACACAGCCCCCTCCTGATGCCAGGCCACACAGCTCCCCTCCTGATGCCAGGTCACACAGCCTCCCCTCCTCCTGATGCCAGGTCACACAGCCTCCCCTCCTAATGCTAGGACACACAGCCTCCCTCCTGATGCCAGGTCACACAGCCTCCCCTCCTGATGCCAGGTCACACAGCCTCCCCTCCTAATGCTAGGACACACAGCCTCCCCTCCTGATGCCAGGTTACACAGCCTCCCCTCCCCTCCTGATCCCAGGTCACACAGCCTCCGCTCCTGATGCCAGGTCACACAGCCTCCCATCCCCTCCTGATACCAGGCTACACAGCCTACCCTCCCCTCCTGATGCCAGGCCACACAGCCTCCCCTCCTGATACCAGGCCACACAGCCTCCGCCCCTGATACCAGGTCACACAGCCTCCCCTCCTGATGCCAGGCCACACAGCCTCCCCTCCTGATGCCAGGTCACACAGCCTCCCCTCCTGATGCCAGGTCACACAGCCTCCCGACCCTCCTGATGCCAGATCACACAGCCTCCTCTCCTGATACCAGGTCACACAGCCTCCTCTCCTGATGCCAGATCACACAGCCTCCCCTCCTGATGCCAGATCTCACAGCCTCCCTCCCCTCCTGATGCCAGGCCACACAGCCTCCCCTCCCCTCCTGATGCCAGATCACACAGCCTCCCCTCCTCCTGATACCAGGTCACACAGCCTCCCTTCCTGATGCCAGATCACACAGCCTGCCCTCCCTTCCTGATGCCAGATCACACAGCCTCCTCTCCTGATGCCAGGCCACACAGCCTCCTCTCCTGATGACAGATCACACAGCCTCCCCTCCTGATGCCAGGTCACACAGCCTCCCCTCCTGATTCCAGATCACACAGCCTCCCCTCCTGATGCCAGATCACACAGCCTCCCCTCCCCTCCTGATGCCAGGTCACACAGCCTCCCCTCCCGATGGCAGGTCACACAGCCTCCACTCCCCTCCTGATGCCAGGCCGAACAGCCTCCCTCCCCCTGATGTCAGGCCACACAACCTACCCTCCTTCTGATGCCAGGCCACACAGCCTCCCCCCCCTCCTGATGCCAGGCCACACAGCCTCCCCTCCTCCTGATACCAGGTCACACAGCCTCCCCTCCCGATGCCAGATCACACAGCCTCCCTCCCTCCTGATGCCAGATCACACAGCCTCCCCTCCTGATGCCAGATCACACAACCTCCCATCCCCTCCTGATGCCAGGCCACACATTCTCCTCTCCCGATGCCAGATCACACAGCACCCCCTCCCCTCCTGATGCCAGATCACACAGCCTCCCCTCCTGATGCAAGGCCACACAGCCTCCCCTCCTGATACCAGGCCACACAGCCTCCTCCTGATGACAGGCCACACAGCCTCCCCTCCTGATACCAGATCACACAGCCTCCCCTCCTGATACCAGGTCACATAGCCTCCTCCTGATGCCAGATCACACAGCCTCCTCTCCTGATGCCAGGTCACACAGCCTCCTCTCCTGATGCCAGATCACACAGCCTCCTCTCCTGATGCCAGGCCACACAGCCTCCCTCCTGATGCCAGATCACACAGCCTCCCCCTCCTGATGCCAGGTCACACAGCCTCCCACCTGATGCCAGGTCACACAGCCTCCCTCCTGATGCCAGGTCACACAGCCCTCCCCTCCTGATGCCAGGTCACACATCCTCCCCTCCTGATGCCAGGTCACACAACATCCCCTCCACACCTGATGCCAGGTCACACAGCGTCCCCTCCTGATGCCAGGCCACACAGCCTTCCCTCCTGATGCCAGGTTACACAGCCTCCTCCTGATGCCAGGACACACAGCCTCCCCTCCTGATGCCAGGTCACACAGCCTCCCTCCTGATTCCAGGTCACACAGCCTCCCCTCCCCCTGATGTCAGGCCACACAACCTACCCTCCCCTTCTGATGCCAGGCCACACAGCCTCCCCTCCCCTCCTGATGCCAGGCCACACAACCTCCCCTCCTCCTGATGCCAGATCACACAGCCTCCCTCCCCTCCTGATACCAGGTCACACAGCCTCCTCCCGATGCCAGATCACACAGCCTCCCCTCCCCTCCTGATGCCAGATCACACAGCCTCCCCTCCTGATGCCAGATCACACAACCTCCCATCCCCTCCTGATGCCAGGCCACACATTCTCCTCTCCCGATGCCAGATCACACAGCACCCCTCCCCTCCTGATGCCAGATCACACAGCCTCCCCTCCTGATGCAAGGCCACACAGCCTCCCCTCCTGATACCAGGCCACACAGCCTCCCCTCCTGATGCCAGGCCACACAGCCTCCCCTCCTGATACCAGATCACACAGCCTCCCCTCCTGATACCAGGTCACATAGCCTCCCCTCCTGATGCCAGATCACACAGCCTCCTCTCCTGATGCCAGGTCACACAGCCTCCTCTCCTGATGCCAGATCACACAGCCTCCTCTCCTGATGCCAGGCCACACAGCCTCCCTCCTGATGCCAGATCACACAGCCTCCCCATCCTGATGCCAGGTCACACAGCCTCCCTCCTGATGCCAGGTCACACAGCCTCCCCTCCTGATGCCAGGTCACACAGCCCTCCCTCCTGATGCCAGGTCACACATCCTCCCTCCTGATGCCAGGTCACACAACATCCCCTCCACACCTGATGCCAGGTCACACAGCGTCCCCTCCTGATGCCAGGCCACACAGCCTTCCCTCCTGATGCCAGGTTACACAGCCTCCCCTCCTGATGCCAGGACACACAGCCTCCCCTCCTGATGCCAGGTCACACAGCCTCCCCTCCTGATTCCAGGTCACACAGCCTCCCCTCCTGATGCCAGGTCACACAGCCTCCCCTCCCTTCCTGATGCCAGATCACACAGCATCCTCTCCCGATGCCAGATCACAAAGCCTCCCCTCCTGATGCCAGATCACACAGCCTCCCCTCCCCTCATGATGCCAGGTCACACAGCCTCCCCTCCTGATGCCAGGTCACACAGCCTCCCCTCTTTATGCCAGTTCACACAGCCCCTCTCCCCTCCTGATGCCAGATCTCACAGCCCTTCCCTCCCCTCCTGATGCCAGGCCACACAGCCTCCCCTCCTGATGCCAATCACACAGCCTCCCCCCCCTCCTGATGCCAGGTCACACAGCCTCCCTCCTGATGCCAGGTCACACAGCCTCCCCTCCTGATGCCAGGTCACACAGCCTCCCCTCCTGATGCCAGGCCACACAGCCTCCCCTCCTGATGCCAGGTCACACAGCCTCCCCTCCTGATGCCAGGTCACACAGCCTCCCCTCCTAATGCTAGGACACACAGCCTCTCCTCCTGATGCCAGGTCACACAGCCTCCCCTCCTGAAGCCAGGCCACACAGCCTCCCCTCCTGATGCCAGATCACACAGCCTCCCTCCCCTCCTGATGCCAGGTCACACAGCCTCCCTCCTGATGCCAGATCACACAGCCTCCCCTCCCCTCCTGATACCAGATCACACAGAGCCTCCCCTCCTGATGCCAGATCACACAGCCTCTCCTCCTGATGCCAGGTCACACAGCCTCCCCTCCTGATACCAGGCCACACAGCCTCCCCTCCTGATGCCAGATCACACAGCACCCCCTCCCTCCTGATGACAGGTCACACAGCCTCCCCTCCTGATGCCAGGCCACACAGCCTCCCCTCCTGATACCAGATCACACAGCCTCCCCTCCTGATACCAGATCACACAGCCTCCCCTCCTGATGCCAGATCACACAGCCTCCTCTCCTGATGCCAGGTCACACAGCCTCCTCTCCTGATACCAGATCACACAGCCTCCCCTCCTGATGCTAGATCACACAGCCTCCCCTCCTGATGCCAGGTCACACAGCCTCCTCTCCTGATGCTAGATCACACAGCCTCCCCACCTGATGCCTGGCCACAGAGCCTCCCCTCCTGATGCCAGATCACACAGCCTCCCCTCCTGAGGACCGGTCACACAGCCTCCCCTCCTGATACCAGATCACACAGCCTCCCCTCCTGATACCAGGCCACACAGCCTCCCCTCCCCTCCTGATGCCAGGCCACACAGCATCCCCTCCCCTCCTGATACCAGGCCACACAGCCTCCCCTCCTGATACCAGGCCACACAGCCTCCCCTCCTGATGCCAGGCCACACAGCCTCCCCTCCTGAGGCCAGGCCACACAGCCTCCCTCCTGATACCTGGCCACACAGCCTCCTCCTGATGCCAGATCACACAGCCTCCCCTCCTGATACCAGATCATACAGCCTCCCTCCCCTCCTGATACCTGGCCACACAGCCTCCCCTCCTGATGCCAGATCACACAGCCTCCCTCCTGATACCAGATCATACAGCCTCCCCTCCCATCCTGATGCCAGGCCACACAGCCTCCCCTCCCTTCCTGATACCAGGTCACACAGCCTCCCGTCCTGATACCAGATCAGACACAGCCCCCCTCCCTTCCTGATACCAGATCACACAGCTTCCCCTCCCTTCCTGATACCAGATCACACAGCTTCCCCTCCCATCCTGATGCCAGGCCACACAGCCTCCCCTCCTGATGCCAGGCCACACAGCCTCCCCTCCCTTCCTGATACCAGGTCACACAGCCTCCCGTCCTGATACCAGATCACACAGCCCCCTCCCTTCCTGATACCAGATCACACAGCCTCCCCTCCCTTCCTGATACCAGATCACACAGCTTCCCCTCCCATCCTGATGCCTGGCCACAGAGCCTCCCCTCCTGTTGCCAGATCACACAGCCTCCCCTCCTGAGGACCGGTCACACGGCCTCCCCTCCTGATACCAGATCACACAGCCTCCCCTCCTGATACCAGGTCACACAGCCTTCCCTCCTCATGCCAGATCACACAGCCTCCCTCGCCTCCTGATTGCAGGTCACACAGCCTCCTCTCCTGATGCCAGATCACACAGCCTCCCCTCCTGATGCCAGGCCACACAGCCTCCCTTCCTGATACCAGATCACACAGCCTCCCCTCCCATCCTGATGCCAGGCCACACAGCCTACCCTCCTGATGCCAGGCCACACAGCCTCCCCTCCTGATGCCAGATCACACAGCTTCCCCTCCTGATGCTAGATCACACAGCCTCCCCTCCTGATGCCAGATCACACAGCCTCCCGTCCTGATGCCAGGCCACACAGCCTCCCCTCCTGATGCCAGATCAAACAGCCACCCCTCCCTCCTGATACCAGGCCACACAGCCTCCACTCCTGATACCAGGCCACACAGCCTCCCCTCCTGATACCAGGCCACACAGCCTCCCCTCCTGATACCAGGCCACACAGCCTCCCTCCCCTCCTGATGCCAGGCCACACAGCATCCCCCCTCCTGATACCAGGCCACACAGCCTCCCCTCCTGATACCAGGCCACACAGCCTCCCCTCCTGATGCCAGGCCACACAGCCTCCCCTCCTGAGGCCAGGCCACACAGCCTCCCCTCCTGATACCTGGCCACACAGCCTCCCCTCCTGATGCCAGGTCACACAGCCTCCCCTCCTGATACCAGATCATACAGCCTCCCCTCCCATCCTGATGCCAGGCCACACAGCCTCCCCTCCCTTCCTGATACCAGGTGACACAGCCTCCCGTCCTGATACCAGATCACACAGCCCCCTCCCTTCCTGATACCAGATCACACAGCCTCCCCTCCCTTCCTGATACCAGATCACACAGCTTCCCCTCCCATCCTGATGCCAGGCCACACAGCCTCCCCTCCTGATGCCAGGCCACACAGCCTCCCCTCCCTTCCTGATACCAGGTCACACAGCCTCCCGTCCTGATACCAGATCACACAGCCCCCCTCCCTTCCTGATACCAGATCACACAGCCTCCCCTCCCTTCCTGATACCAGATCACACAGCTTCCCCTCCCATCCTGATGCCTGGCCACAGAGCCTCCCCTCCTGTTGCCAGATCACACAGCCTCCCCTCCTGAGGACCGGTCACACGGCCTCCCCTCCTGATACCAGATCACACAGCCTCCCCTCCTGATACCAGGTCACACAGCCTTCCCTCCTCATGCCAGATCACACAGCCTCCCTCGCCTCCTGATTGCAGGTCACACAGCCTCCTCTCCTGATGCCAGATCACACAGCCTCCCCTCCTGATGCCAGGCCACACAGCCTCCCTTCCTGATACCAGATCACACAGCCTCCCCTCCCATCCTGATGCCAGGCCACACAGCCTACCCTCCTGATGCCAGGCCACACAGCCTCCCCTCCTGATGCCAGATCACACAGCTTCCCCTCCTGATGCTAGATCACACAGCCTCCCCTCCTGATGCCAGATCACACAGCCTCCCGTCCTGATGCCAGGCCACACAGCCTCCCCTCCTGATGCCAGATCAAACAGCCTCCCCTCCTCCTGATACCAGGCCACACAGCCTCCCCTCCTGATACCAGGCCACACAGCCTCCCCTCCTGATACCAGGCCACACAGCCTCCCCTCCTGATACCAGGCCACACAGCCTCCCCTCCCCTCCTGATGCCAGGCCCACAGCATCCCCTCCCCTCCTGATACCAGGCCACACAGCCTCCCTCCTGATACCAGGCCACACAGCCTCCCCTCCTGATGCCAGGCCACACAGCCTCCCTCCTGAGGCCAGGCCACACAGCCTCCCCTCCTGATACCTGGCCACACAGCCTCCCCTCCTGATGCCAGGTCACACAGCCTCCCCTCCTGATACCAGATCATACAGCCTCCTCCCATCCTGATGCCAGGCCACACAGCCTCCCCTCCCTTCCTGATACCAGGTCACACAGCCTCCCGTCCTGATACCAGATCACACAGCCCCCTCCCTTCCTGATACCAGATCACACAGCCTCCCCTCCCTTCCTGATACCAGATCACACAGCTTCCCCTCCCATCCTGATGCCAGGCCACACAGCCTCCTCCTGATGCCAGGTCACACAGCCTCCCCTTCTGATACCAGATCACGCATTCTCCCCTCCTGATGCCAGGCCACACAGCCTCCCCTCAGAGGCTAAGTAATAGCTGACTTCATTCTAGAGTGCATCACAAATGGCACTCTATTCCCTATATGGGTCCTGGTCAAAAGTAGTGCACTACATAGGGAATAGGGTGCCATTTGGGGCACATATCCTTTACAGAGCTGTTATGTCTCTCCTTAGCTCCTCGCACACAGAGTGAGAGACAGATGTCTCATTCAGATTAGGTAGAGGTGTGAGAGAGAGAGAGAGAGAGAGTCAAACCCTCTGCCAGCTACCCTTCCTGTCAACCCCTCTGCCAGCTACCCTTCCTGTCAACCCCTCTGCCAGCTACCCTTCCTGTCAACCCCTCTGCCAGCTACCCAATTTGTCAACCCCTCTGCCAGCTACCCTTCCTGTCAACCCCTCTGCCAGCTACCCTTCCTGTCAACCCCTCTGCCAGCTACCCATCCTGTCAACCCCTCTGCCAGCTACCCTTCCTGTCAACCCCTCTGCCAGCTACCCTTCCTGTCAACCCCTCTGCCAGCTACCCTTCCTGTCAACCCCTCTGCCAGCTACCCATCCTGTCAACCCCTCTGCCAGCTACCCTTCCTGTCAACCCCTCTGCCAGCTACCCTTCCTGTCAACCCCTCTGCCAGCTACCCATCCTGTCAACCCCTCTGCCAGCTACCCTTCCTGTCAACCCCTCTGCCAGCTACCCATCCTGTCAACCCCTTTGCCAGCTACCCATCCTGTCAACCCCTCTGCCACGTCTCTTCTAGACTCAGCCCGGGGGATTCTGAGAAAATATCCTCTCTCTCTCTCTCTCTCCATTCAGGATGAATTATCAAAAACACAACACAACACCGACCCCACCTCTCATCTTTTATTACAGGAGGCAACATGAAACATAAACATGTTTCTGTAGAGGGCGTTTATTTGGAACGGCACCTCCCATCTCGCACGGCGGATATATACAGTGGTGATACAGTGGTGAACAACTTTGTCGAAAGCTAAAGGTGGAGGGAAAATGATGACTGTATTGAGCCAGTTTACCAGGGTGGAGGGATGTTATCGTAGGTGGGACCTGTCCGATGCAAGGCTAGAAAGTGTCTGGAACTCAGCCCAGACATAACAGCCTCCTGGGCCAACGGTGGAGGGGGAGGGAGGGGTCTGGGTGGTGGGTGGGGGATACAGGAGGGGTCTGGGTGGTGGGTGGGGGGTACAGGAGGGGTCTGGGTGGTGGGGTGGGGGGTACAGGAGGAGTCTGGGTGGTGGGTGGGGGTACAGGAGGGTCTGGGTGGTGGGTGGGGGTACAGGAGGGGTCTGGGGGTGGGTGGGGGTGCAGGAGGGGTCTGGGTGGTGGGTGGGGGGTACAGGAGGGGTCTGGGTGGTGGGTAGGGGGTACAGGAGGGGTCTGGGTGGTGGGTGCAGGAGGGGTCTGGGTGGTGGGTGGGGGGGTACAGGAGGGGTCTGGGTGGTGTGTGTGTGGGGGGGGTACAGGAGGGGTCTGGGTGGTGTGTGGGTGGGGGGGTACAGGAGGGGTCTGGGTGGTGTATGGGGGGGGTACAGGAGGGGTCCGGGTGGTGTGGGGGGGGGTACAGGAGGGGTCCGGGTGGTGTGTGGGGGGTACAGGAGGGGTCTGGGTGGTGGGGGGGGGGGTACAGGAGGGGTCTGGGTGGTGGGGGTGGGGGATACAGGAGGGGTCTGGGTGGTGGGTGGGGGTACAGGAGGGGTCTGGGTGGTGGGTGGGGGTACAGGAGGAGTCTGGGTGGTGGGTGGGGGTACAGGAGGGGTCTGGGTGGTGGGGGTACAGGAGGGGTCTGGTGTTTGTGTGTGTGTGGGGGGAGTACAGGAGGGGTCTGGTTGGTGTGTGGGGGTGAGTACAGGAGGGTCTGTTTGGTGTGTGTGTGTGTGGGGGTGAGTACAGGAGGGGTCCGACTGGTGTGTGTGTGTGGGGGTGAGTACAGGAGGGGTCTGGTTGGTGTGTGTGTGGGGGTGAGTACAGGAGGGGTCCGACTGGTGTGTGTGTTTGGGGGTGAGTGGGTGCCTGTGTCCCCACATCCTAGAGAGAACAGAAGAACATCTGGCCTATTCCCAGACAGACCCCACCCCACCGCACTGGTGAAACAGGATGTTAACCTGGTGCTCCCCCCACCTACACAGTTCTAAGCCCTCCTCCTCTCTCTTCCTCCAGACGTCTCAGGAGTTTCTGAACCAGCTGATGTCTAAGTTGGGGGTAAGAACCCAGAGGAGACAGGGGTTCCAGGAGGCCCCTCTGGCCTACGATGCAGTGTGGGCCCTGGCTCTGGCCCTCAACAAGACCGTGGGGCCCCTGAAGGCCAAGGGCCGGAGGCTGGAAGACTTCAACTACAACAACCGAGATATCACCGCTGAGATCTACCGTGCCCTCAACACCAGCTCATTTGAAGGAGTTTCGGTGAGTATGGAATATATAGCCTAACCTTTGAGGCATGGGGAAGAGGGAAGGAGAGAGGAAGCTTGTGGTTGTACTGGGAGAGAGCGAGACAGACAAAGAGAGGGAGAAAGAAAGCAAGAGAGAAGGATAGAAAGAGAGCGAGAGAGACAGAGACAGAGAAAGACTACCAGAATCCATTGGATTCTCCAATTATATTGAATGAGTTACAGGACAAAATACAAACCCTCCAACCCCAAAAATGTCTGTGGTGTTGATGGTATCCTAAATGAAATGATAAAATATACAGATCACACATTTCAATTGTCTTTCTAACATCATCCTCAGCTCTGGCATCTTCCCCAATATTTGGTACCAAGGACTGATCACCCCAATCCACGAAAGTGGAGACAAATTTGACCCCAATAACTACAGTGGGATATGCGTCAACAGCAACAATGGTAAAATCCTCTGCATTATCATTAACAGCAGACTCGTACATTTCCTCAATGAAAACAATGTACTGGGCAAGTGTCAAATTGGCTTTTACCAAATTACCGTACAACAGACCATGTATTCACCCTGCACACCTAATTGACAACCAAACAAAACAAAAGCAAAGCCTTATCATGCTTTGTTGATTTCAAAAAAGCTTTTGACTCAGTTTGGCATGAGAGCCTCTTATACAAAGTAATAGAAAGCAGTGTAGTGTGCAGATGAAATTGGCAAAAAATTGGCAAAAAACACACATTTCTTTCCACAGGGCTGTAGAGTGAGACAGGGATGCAGCCCTACCCTCTTCAACATATATATCAACGAATTGGCGAGGGCTCTAGAACAGTCTGTAGCACCCGGCCTAAGGCAGTAAGAAGCTCTCTCATCCATTTATATGCAGATGATACAGTCTTATACTCAGCTGGCCCCTCCCCGGATGTTGTGTTAAATGCTTTACAACAAAGCTTTCTTAGTTTCCAACAACCTTTCTCTACCCTTAACCTTGTTCTGAACACCTCCAAAACAAAGGTCATGTGGTTTGGTAAGAAGAATGCCCCTGTCCCCACAGGTGTGACTACTACCTCTGAGGGTTTAGAGCTTGAGGTAGTCACCTCATATAAGTACTTGGGAGTATGGCTAGACGGTACACTGTCCTTCTCTCAGCACATATCAAAGCTGCAGGCTAAAGTTAAATCTAGACTTGGTTTCCTCTATCGTAATCGCTCCTTTTTCACCCCAGCTGCCAAACTAACCCTGATTCAGATGACCATCCTACCCATGCTAGATTACGGAGACATAATTTATAGATCAGCAGGTAAGGGTCCTCTCGAGCAGCTAGATGTTGCGCACTATATGACAAATCACTGCACTCTATACTCCTCTGTAAACTGGTCATCTCTGTATACCCACTGCAAGATCTACTGGTTGATGCTTATTTATAAAAACCCTCTTAGGCCTCACCCCTTAACTGTACTCTATACCATCTACTGCCTCTTGCCGCTCGTCCATCGCTCATCCATATATTTATATGTACATATTCTTATTCATTCCTTTACACTTGTGTGTATAAGGTAGTTGTTGGGAAATTGTTAGGTTACTTGTTAGATATTACTGCATGGTCGGAACTAGAAGCACAAGCATTTCGCTACACTCACAATAACATCTGCTAACCAGGTGTATGTGACCAATAACATCTGCTAACCATGTGTATGTGACCAATAACATTTGATTTGAATGAATATTTATCTAATTATTATTTATTTATTTATTTTTATACCTAAAGGGGTCCTAAAGGTCAAAATCAAATAGCTAAATGATCCTTAGTATGATCATCTTAAAACCATATGTCAGTTTAAACCACCCAATGTCTTATAATCTAATTACATTCTACAACCACCTAAAAGGAAACGAGTCCCAAACCTTCCATAACAAAGCCTTTAACTACAGAGAGATAAATCTAGAAATGAGTCCTCTAAGCAAGCTGGCCCTGGGGCTCTGTTCACAAACACAAACAGACCCCAAAGAGCCCAGGACAGCAACACAATTAGACCCAACCAAATCATGAGAAAACCGAAACATAATAATTACTTACATTAAAACATTTTACTTGACACATCGGAAAGAGTTGACAGAACAACAGAGCAAACTGGAACAATATTTGTCCCTAAACAGAGAGTACACAGTGGCAGAATACCTGACCACTGTGACTGAGCCACAATTAAGAAAACATAGGCAGACCTGGCTCTCGAGAGAAGACAGGCTATGTGCACACTGGCCACAAAATGAGGTGGAAACTGAGCTGCACTTCCTAACCTCCTGCCAAATGTATGACCATATTAGAGACACATATTTCCCTCAGATTACACAGATCCACAAAGAATTGGAAAACAAACCCAATGTTGATAAATTCTCATGGGTAGGTTGCATCAACATGGTTTAAATGAACCTAGGATTAAAGCTAATCTAAATTTTGTAAATCTAGGTTTATAATTAATCCAGAGATGTGTTGCACCACTTCATTTATAATCTGAATCAGTAAATATATGATTAACGGTTTTAAACCAATCAATCAAATGTATTTATAAAGCCCTTCTTACATCAGCTGATGCCACAGAGTGCTGTACAGAAACCCAGCCTAAAACCCCAAACAGCAAGCAATGCAGGTGTAGAAGCACGGTGGCTAGGAAAAACTCCCTGGAAAGGCTGGAACCTAGGAAGAAACCTAGAGAGGAACCAGGCTATGAGGGGTGGCCAGTCCTCTTCTGGCTGTGCCGGGTGGAGATTATAACAGAACATGGCCAAGATGTTCAAATGTTCATAGATGACCTGCAGGGTCAAACAATAATAATAATCACAATAGTTGTCGAAGGTGCAACAGGTCAGCACCTCAGGAGTAAATGTCAGTTGGCTTTTCATAGCCGGTCATTCAGAGTATCTCTATCACTTTTGCTGTCTCTAGAGAGTTGAAAACAGCAGGTCTGGGACAAGGTAGCACATCCGGGTTTCATTTAAACTATGATTAGTGACGTGTTACACCAATATACGAGGAATTTGAAACAAAGTAGCTAGTCTACTTGACAAGGTTAGAAGTGACTGCACCTCCATCGTGAAAGGGTTGTCATGGTGAAAGGGTTGTCATGGTGAAAGGGTTGTCATGGAGAAAGGGTTGTCATGGGTTGGCTGATTTGAAATTAAAATCCCTTATTTACCAGTACTAGAAAGAAAACCACTGTGTTAGCTACTGTAGCTAGCTAGTTTCTAAACCAAGCTAGCTAGCACACAATATTATTCATTATTGTCATTACTTAACGTTATTTAGCCATGTATCATTGGTCCGCTAGCCACCTGATCTATGACAAGTCAAAGAACTTCTTCCGTTTATGAAAAAAAAAGGAAACTATTTTGTCGGGGTTGATGGAGGAATTTAGTAACGTTACTGGAGGATTAAAAAAGACAGACAACACAACTGTCAAAAATAAGGAAGTCACCAGGGCTATTTTATGCGACAAAAAGTAATGGATCGACACCAATGAAAGAGAAGAGGGACCTAAATCGGATGAAAGCTGGATTTTAAAAGAAGAGCAAACGCCATGAAGAATACGGCAGAGGAAAGGCCCGGGGGAATTGATCCTGTCATCCCATATACAGTGCCTTGTGAAAGTATTCGGCCCCCTTGAACTTTGCGACCTTTTACCACATTTCAGGCTTCAAACATAAAGATATAAAACTGTATTTTTTTGTGAAGAATCAACAACAAGTGGGACACAATCATGAAGTGGAACGACATTTATTGGATATTTCAAACTTTTTTAACAAATCAAAAACTGAAAAATTGGGCGTGCAAAATTATTCAGCCCCCTTAAGTTAATACTTTGTAGCGCCACCTTTTGCTGCGATTACAGCTGTAAGTCGCTTGGGGTATGTCTCTATCAGTTTTGCACATCGAGAGACTGAAATTTTTCCCATTCCTCCTTGCAAAACAGCTCGAGCTCAGTGAGGTTGGATGGAGAGCATTTGTGAACAGCAGTTTTCAGTTCTTTCCACAGATTCTCGATTGGATTCAGGTCTGGACTTTGACTTGGCCATTCTAACACCTGGATATGTTTATTTTTGAACCATTCCATTGTAGATTTTGCTTTATGTTTTGGATCATTGTCTTGTTGGAAGACAAATCTCCATCCCACTCTCAGGTCTTTTGCAGACTCCATCAGGTTTTCTTCCAGAATGGTCCTGTATTTGGCTCCATCCATCTTCCCATCAATTTTAACCATCTTCCCTGTCCCTGCTGAAGAAAAGCAGGCCCAAACCATGATGCTGCCACCACCATGTTTGACAGTGGGGATGGTGTGTTCAGGGTGATGAGCTGTGTTGCTTTTACGCCAAACATAACGTTTTGCATTGTTGCCAAAAAGTTCAATTTTGGTTTCATCTGACCAGAGCACCTTCTTCCACATGTTTGGTGTGTCTCCCAGGTGGCTTGTGGCAAACTTTAAATGACACTTTTTATGGATATCTTTAAGAAATGGCTTTCTTCTTGCCACTCTTCCATAAAGGCCAGATTTGTGCAATATACGACTGATTGTTGTCCTATGGACAGAGTCTCCCACCTCAGCTGTAGATCTCTGCAGTTCATCCAGAGTGATCATGGGCCTCTTGGCTGCATCTCTGATCAGTCTTCTCCTTGTATGAGCTGAAGGTTTAGAGGGACGGCCAGGTCTTGGTCGCTTGCACAGTGCTCCTTGGGATGTTTAAAGCTTGGGAAATCTTTTTGTATCCAAATCCGGCTTTAAACTTCTTCACAACAGTATCTCGGACCTGCCTGGTGTGTTCCTTGTTCTTCATGATGCTCTCTGCGCTTTTAACGGACCTCTGAGACTATCATAGTGCAGATGCCTTTATACGGAGACTTGATTACACACAGGTGGATTGTATTTATCATCATTAGTCATTTAGGTCAACATTGGATCATTCAGAGATCCTCACTGAACTTCTGGAGAGAGTTTGCTGCACTGAAAGTAAAGGGGCTGAATAATTTTGCACGCCCAATTTTTCAGTTTTTGATTTGTTAAAAAAGTTTGAAATATCCAATAAATGTCGTTCCACTTCATGATTGTGTCCCACTTGTTGTTCATTCTTCACAAAAAATACAGTTTTATATCTTTATGTTTGAAGCCTGAAATGTGGCAAAAGGTCGCAAAGTTCAAGGGGGCCGAATACTTTCGCAAGGCCCTGTAATATACAAGATGATTCCCCAGCAGTTTGCCCCTCCATAACGCCCTATGATGACGACGGACAATTTGACCCACCAATGTTTAGTAAGCGTAAATATCAATGTCTATAATCCACGTTTAATCTAACGTTAATTCTACTTCACTGCGATGTTACCATTATCAGGCTCATTACAGCATGTTGCGTAACATCATCGTTCGTACCAAGGCTGGGCATATCATAAACCCCAATTCAATTGTTGTACAAAATGGGAACGTAAATAGCCTACTAATAATTAGTTAATTGTCATAAAACTCAACAGGATTCAACCTGTCTCTAATTATTGTCTGAGGTACTCATGTTAGTCTCTCCACAGTATATATTTAAATCAATTTATAAGTTAAATCACCTCAAGTGGCAGTTTAGAATTAATCTCCAATCTAAGTTTTTTTTCTTTTCTTTAATCATTGAGGAACAGGTTTAAAATTAATCTAGGTTTAAAGTGAAAACTAAACTTAGATTAGTGGAAGGATTGAATTGAACTAATCCATATTGGTGCAACCCACCCCATATCTATTCGGTTAAACACCACAGTGTGCATCACATCAGTAAGATTTGTGACCTGTACTTTAACTGATTGCACATCGTTACAACACAGTATATATACATAATATGACAT
>NC_056441.1:8560482-8562982 GCF_018296145.1 Oncorhynchus tshawytscha | reverse complement strand
AGCCGCCTCCAACATCGTTTTAGAGAATTTGGCAGTACGTCCAACAAACCTCACATCCGCAGACCACATGTATGGCATCGTGTGGTTGAGCGGTTTGCTGATGTTCAAGTTCCGAACAAATCAAATCAAAGTTTATTTGTCACGTGCGCTGAATACAACAGGTAGACCTTACAGTGAAATGCTTACTTACAGACTCTAACCAATAGTGCAAAAAAAGGTATTAGGTGAACAATAGGTAGGTAAAGAAAGGCTATATACAGTAGCGAGGCTATAAAAGTAGCGAGGCTATAAAAGTAGCGAGGCTATAATAAAAGTAGCAAGGCTACATACAGACACCGGTTAGTCCGGCTGATTAGGTAGTGGATGGGACAATGTGCGGGAGCACTGGTTGGTCGACCCAATAGAGGTAGTATGTACATGAATGTATAGTTAAAGTGACTATGCATATAAGGTAAACAGAGAGTAGCAGCAGCGTAAAAGAGGGTTGGAGGTGGCACACAATGCAAATAGTCCAGGTAGCCATTTGATTACCTGTTCAGGAGTCTTATGGCTTGGGGGTAAAAACTGTTGAGAAGCCTTTTTGTCCTAGACTTGGCACTCCGGTATCGCTTGCCATGCGGTAGTAGAGAGATCAGTCTTAGACTGGGGTGGCTGGGGTCTTTGACAATTTTTAGGGCCTTCCTCTGACACCGCCTGGTGGAGAGGTCTTGGATGGCAGGCAGCTTAGCCCCAGTGATGCACTGGGCCGTGCACACTACCTCTGTAGTGCCTTGCAGTCAGAGGCCGAGCAATTGCCGTACCTGGCAGTGATGCAACCAGTCAGGATGCTATCGGTGTTGCAGCTGTAGAACCTTTTGAGGATCTCAGGACCCATGACAAATCTTTTTAGTTTCCTGAGGTGGAATAGACTTTGTCGTGCCCTCTTCACGACTGTCTTGGTGTGTTTGGACCATTCTAGTTTGTTGGTGATGTGAACACCACGGAACTGGAAGCTCTCAACCTGCTCCACTACAGCCCCGTCAATGAAGATGGGGCCGTGCTCGGTCCACAATCATCTCCGTAGTCTTGGTTACGATGAGGGAGAGGTTGTTATTCTGGCACCACCCAGCCAAGTCTCTGACCTCCTCCCTATAGGCTGTCTCGTCATTGTCGGTGATCAGGCCTACCACTGTTGTGTCGTCTGCAAACTTAATGATGGTGTTGGAGTCATGCCTGGCCATGCAGTCGTGGGTGAACAGGGAGTACAGGAGGGGACTGAGCACGCACCCCTGGGGAGCTCCAGTGTTGAGGATCAGCGTGGCAGATGTGTTGCTACCCACCCTCACCACCTGGGGCGGCCCGCCTGTCAGGAAGTCCAGGATCCAGTTGCAGAGTGCCTTATGGTGGCATTGGGGTTATTGTATGGGAAGGCATAAGGCACAAGCTACGGACAACAAACACAATTGTATTTTATCGATGGCAGTTTGAATGCACAGAGACACCGTGACGAGATCCTGAAGTCCATTGTCGTGCCATTCATCTGCCGCCATCACCTCATGTTTCAGCATGATAATGCACAGCCCCATGTTGCAAGGATCTGTACACAATTCCTGGAAGCTGAAAATGTCCTAGTTCTTCATTGGCCTGCCTACACACCAGACATGTCACCCATTGATCACGTTTGTGATGCTCTGGATCGATGTGTACAACAGCGTGTTCCAGTTCCCGCCAATTACCAGCAACTTCACACAGCCATTGAAGAGGAACGACATTCCACAGGCCACAATCAACAGCCTGATGAACTCTATGTAAAGGAATGTCATGGTGGACACACAGGTATCTGTTACCAACAGATGCATATCTGTATTCCCATTCATGTGAAATCCATAGATTAGGGCCTAATTCATTCATTGCAATTGACTGATTTCCTCATATGAACAGTATCTCGGTAAAATCTTTGAAATTGTTGCATGTTGCATTTATATTTTTGTTCAGTTCAGCCGAGAAAAGAAAACATAGAAAGTTAATATTAGCTGCTTGAATATTTCAGTGAATGCTGGAGGGTTTCACAAAAAGCCACTTTCATGTTGCTGCCAAATGAACTATTCTTCCCAAGCTTGTCCTCTGTGGTGCCCAGTGCTTTAGTTTAGCAGAAAAGCTGATACAGTCATGTTTACAAAATCACCTTGCAGAGAGAGAGAGAGAGAGAGAGACAGAGAGACAGAGAGAGAGAGAGAGAGAGAGAGAGAGAGACAGAGACAGAGACAGAGAGAGAGAGAGAGAGAGAGAGAGAGAGAGACAGAGAGACAGAGAGAGAGAGAGAGAGCATGTTTTTACAAAAATATAGATTTATAGTTAGATGAACTTGTATTTTTCAGCAAGGATATACTACCCCCCTCCACAACACAACCTTCACTCCAAATCAAACCTACAACCTGTTTTTGGACAAAATTAACTGGAAGGATTCCTACTACCAATGCTCTGGCAAACAAACAACAGGAACCTGAAAACTCTCCCTAGC
>NC_056441.1:8536729-8559229 GCF_018296145.1 Oncorhynchus tshawytscha | reverse complement strand
TTAAGCTTGTTTTCCCCATCTCTTCTCCTCTCTGTTGTCTCCCCACCATCCCAGAAAAGGAAATGTTGTTTTGATTAATCATTTATTCAATGCTAATTGGAGTGGCTTTTGCCCAGGGCAGTTTGGAGGGGGTTTGGTTTCTGGATGTAGTAGAATGCAGCTCAGGCTAAGTGGACATGAGCTGATTCTCAGTCAGCCAGCAGCTACTGGATATCTACTGCATATTTAATACATATCTACTGCATATCTACTGTATATCTACTGTATATCTACTGCATATTTAATACATATCTACTGCATATCTACTGCATATCTACTGTATATCTACTGCATATTTAATACATATCTACTGCATATCTACTGCATATCTACTGTATATCTACTGCATATTTAATACATATCTACTGCATATCTACTGCATATCTACTGTATATCTACTGCATATGTACTGCATATCTACTGCATATCTACTGTATATCTACTGCATATCTACTGCATATCTACTGCATATCTACTGCAGATCTACTGCATATCTACTGCATATTTAATGCATATCTAATGTATATCTACTGTATATCTACTGTATATCTACTGCATATCTACTGCATATCTACTGTATATCTACTGTATATCTATCTACTGTATATCAAATCAAAATAAAATAAAATGTATTTGTCACATACACATGGTTAGCAGATGTTAATACGAGTGTAGCGAAATGCTTGTGCTTCTACTTCCGACAATGCAGTAATAACCAACAACTAATCTAACCTAACAATTCCAAAACTACTACCTTATAGACACAAGTGTAAAGGGATAAAGAATATGTACATAAAGATATATGAATGAGTGATGGTACAGAACGGCATAGGCAAGATGCAGTAGATGGTATCGAGTAAAGTATATGAGATGAGTAATGTAGAGTATGTATATCTACTGTATATCTACTGTATATCTACTGCATATCTACTGTATATCCACTGTATATCTACTGCATATCTACTGCATATCTACTGTATATCTACTGTATATCTACTGCATATCTACTGTATATCTACTGCATATCTACTGCATATCTACTGTATATCCACTGTATATCTACTGCATATCTACTGTATATCTACTGTATATCTACTGCATATCTATTCTATCTACTGTATATCTATTATATCTACTGTATATCTACTGTATATCTACTGTATATCTATTCTATCTACTGTATATCTACTGTATATCTACGGCATATCTACTCTATCTACTGCATATCTACTGTATATCTACTGTATATCTAATGCATATCTATTCTATCTACTGTATATCTACTGCATATCTATTCTATCTACTGTATATCTACTGTATATCTACTGTATATCTACTGCATATCTACTCTATCTACTGCATATCTACTGTATATCTACTGTATATCTAATGCATATCTATTCTATCTACTGTATATCTACTGCATATCTATTCTATCTACTGTATATCTACTGTATATCTACTGTATATCTACTGTATATCTATTCTATCTACTGTATATCTACTGCATATCTATTCTATCTACTGTATATCTACTGCATATCTACTGCATATCTACTGCATATCTATTATATCTACAGTATATCTACTGCATATCTACTGCATATCTATTCTATCTACTGTATATCTACTGTATATCCACTGTATATATACTGTATATCTACTGTATATCTACTGTATATCTACTGCATATCTACTGCATTTCTACTGTATATCTACTCTAACTACTGTATATCTACTGTATATCTACTGTATATCTACTTATATCTACAGTATATCTACTCTACCTAATGTATATCTACTGTATATCTACTCATATCTATTCTATCTACTGTATATCTACTGCATATCTACTGCATATCTACTGTTTATCTACTCTACCTAATTCATATCTACTGTATATCTACTGCATATCTATTCTATCTACTGTATATCTACTGTATATCTACTGTATATCTACTGTATATCTATTCTATCTACTGTATATCTACTGCATATCTATTCTATCTACTGTATATCTACTGCATATCTACTGCATATCTACTCCCCATATCTATTATATCTACAGTATATCTACTGCATATCTACTGCATATCTATTCTATCTACTGTATATCTACTGTATATCCACTGTATATATACTGTATATCTACTGTATATCTACTGTATATCTACTGCATATCTACTGCATTTCTACTGTATATCTACTCTAACTACTGTATATCTACTGTATATCTACTGTATATCTACTGTATATCTACAGTATATCTACTCTACCTAATGTATATCTACTGTATATCTACTGCATATCTATTCTATCTACTGTATATCTACTGCATATCTACTGCATATCTACTGTTTATCTACTCTACCTAATGCATATCTACTGTATATCTACTGCATATCTATTCTATCTGCTGTATATCTACTCATTTGACTGAATTCATCCACAGTAGGAGGGTCCTTGGCGGAGGTAATGTTCAACACACACACACAGTAGCGTCCTCCACCATGTGGTGTTGTCTTGCATAGTGGCAGTTTCCTGGGGCGGGCGCTGTGTGGAAAGGAGTCATTATGTGTGTGTGTGTGCACTAGGCTTGTCACCGTACTTTTTTACACCTTTTTCTCCCCAATTTCGTGATATCCAAATGGTATTTTCAGTCTTGTCCCATCGCTGCAACTTCTGTGCGGACTCGGGAGTGTCGAAGGTTGAGAGTCCTGCGTCCGAAACACGACCCAACCGAGCCTCACTGCTTCTCGACACACTGACCACTTAACCCGGAAGCCAGCCGCACCAAAGTGTCGGAGGAAACACCGTATACCTGGCGACCGTGTCAGCGTGCACTGCGCCTGGCCCGCCACAGGAGTCGCTAGTGCGTGATGGGACAAGGGCATCCCTGCTGGCCAAACCCTCCCGTTACCCGGACGATGCTGGGCCAATTGTGCGCCGCCTCGTGGGTCTCCCGGTCGTGGCTGGCTGCGACACAGCCTGGGATCAAACCCGGTTCTGTAGTGATGCCACTCGGGAGGCTTGATAACAACATTTTACAAACGATACGATACCAAGTCAGTATCATGATACCGAGTAGCACCGCAATATCACGGCCTAGCATAAAATAAATAAATAAATAAAAATCAGTGGCCAAGCATCCTGTTCGCCCCAGGACGCTTGTTCACGGTTTCTAGACGTTCTCCATAAACTTCGCACTTCTACTCAACACATTGAATTTAACTTCACGCTGTTCAGCATATAATAGAATCCTGCATAGAATGACTGATTTGCTCATATTTACAAAGGCCGACCTGTGATTTGGCTGGACTAATGGGGGGAAGGAATGTACATCAGTGGAGGCTGCTGTAGGGGGGACGGCTCATAATAATGTCTGGAACGGCACAAATGGAAAGGCAGCAAACAACTAGACACTGTGTGTTTTACACCATTCAGGGAGGGAGGGAATGACAGAGTGTGAGGGAGGGAGGGACAGAATGTGAGGGAGGGGGGGAGTGTGAAGGAGGGAGGGACAGAGTGTGAGGGAGGGAGGGAGTGTGAAGGAGGGAGTGGGGGACTGACTGTGAGGGAGGGAGGGACAGAGTGTGAGGGAGGGAGGGAGTGTGAAGGGAGGGAGGGAGGGAGGGAGTGTGAGGGAGGGAGGGAGTGTGAGGGAGGGAGGGAGTGTGAGGGAGGGAGGGAGGTGAGGGAAGGAGGGACAAGGTGAGAGGAAGGGAGGGAGGGAGGGAGTGTGATGAAGGGAGGGAGGGACAGACTGTGGGAGGGAGGGACAGAGTGTGAGGAAGGGAGGGAGGGACAGGCTGTGGGAGGGAGGGAGGGACAGACTGTGAGGGAAGGAGGGAGGGACAGAGTGTGAGGGAGGGAGGGACAGAGTGTGAGGAAGGGAGGGAGGGACAGACTGAGGTAGGGAGGGAGGAACAGACTGAGGGAGGGACGGAGGGAGGGACAGACTGAGGGAAGGAGGGAGGGACAGAGTGTGAGGGAAGGAGGGAGGGACAGAGTGTGAGGAAGGGAGGGAAGGGACAGACTGTGAGGGAGGGAGGGGGACAGAAGGTGATAAAGGGAGGGAGAGAGGGACAGACTGTGAGGGAGGGAGGGACAGAGTGTGAGGGAGGGAGGGAGAGACAGAGTGTGAGGAAGGGAGGGAGGGACAGAGTGTGAGGGAGGGAGGGAGGGAGGGATAGAGTGTGAGGAAGGGAGGGAGTGTGAGGAAGAGAGGGAGGGACAGAGGGTGATGAAGGGAGGGAGGGACAGACTGAGGGAGGGAGAGAGTGTGAGGAGGGAGAGAGTGTGAGGGAGGGAGCGAGGGACAGAGTGTGAGGGAGGGAGGGAGGGAGTGTGAGGAAAGGAGGGAGGGGGAGGGAGGGAGAGACAGAGTGTGAGGGAGGGAGGGAGGGAGGGAGGGAGGGACAGAGTGTGAGGAAGGGAGGGAGGGACAGAGTGTGAGGAAGGGAGGGAGAGACAGAGTGTGAGGGAGGGAGGGAGTGAGAGAGTGTGAGGGAGGGAGGGAGGGAGGGAGAGACAGAGTGTGAGGGAGGGAGGGAGTGAGAGAGTGTGAGGGAGGGAGGGAGGGAGGGAGGGAGGGAGGGAGGGAGGGAGGGAGGGAGGGAGGGAGGGAGGGAGGGAGGGAGGGAGGGAGGGACAGAGTGTGAGGGAGGGAGGGAGTGAGAGAGTGTGAGGGAGGGAGGGAGGGAGGGAGGGAGGGAGGGAGGGAGGGAGGGAGGGAGGGAGGGAGGGAGGGAGGGAGGGAGGGAGGGAGGGAGGGAGGGAGAGATTGTGAGGGAGGGAGAGAGAGAGAGAGTGTGTCTGTTAACTGAAGGGTAAAGAAGGTTTCATGCTGTGTTTTTTCCCTGACCGACACGATGACATGCAGATCGTTATGCATATCACAGGAGGTTGGTGGCACGATAAAAGTTCAGCCTTTCCAAACTTTATGCAAATCACAAGTGCGAACGCTGGGCGATGACGAATCATATCGAGTGGTTCCCATGACGAATATGACACTCTGCAACCCAACACCGGAGACTTTTTTCAGCGAAGATGGTTGACAGAAATACTAGGATTGAAGTAATTATAAGGTCATAACGACTCATCCAAAACATGTACAGTTGAGAGGAATATGTTAGACAAACGATTATGCATATCTTTTTTGTCATAAAGTTAATTTATGAAAATTGCTATTTAGCAAGCTAGCTGACTAGCTAACATTTGCCAGCTAGGTAGCGAGCTTCATGGGCGTTTTGACAGGAGTATGAAATTGTAATTCGTGTTGTTTAATGTTTTAGGGACTCCTGAGTAAACCTTCAAACCAGGCTTTCCTCTTGTCAAACAGTGGATGGAAAGAATCTAGCTAGCTAAAGCATTTACTGCAAATTTAATGTACAATTTTGTAAACTAGCCTTGCTAATATTTGCCATGCAATGCAGCTGAAGTAGCTAGTTAACTCTTTTCTTGCTTATTGTGTAGTGGAGGATAAAAAATACCTGTATGTGGATGTGTAGCCGATCTGTGTATGGACCCTAAAACGTTTGGGATAAATATTAGTTCAGAACTAGAATTGCTTCCACCAGTTAATCTTTAATCCCCAAGATATTTCAGAAAATGACTGTTGCACAAGACTGTTACACATGAATATTAAAATGTCAATATTAGCTAGTTAGCTATGAACCTAGCTATGAATCTCATAGCCAGTTGTATTGCATTAATGACAGTCTGAATGGCATCAATGAAGCCTATGGATTAAGTAGATTATAATATAACTTTATTGTGCCAAGGATGCAAGACGTATATACATGTAAACTCAGCAAAAAAAAGAAACGTCCCTTTTTCAGGACTCCGTCTTTCAAAGATAATTCGTAAAAATCCAAATAACTTCACATATCTTCATTGTAAAGGGTTTAAACACTGTTCCCCATGCTTGTTCAATGAACCATAAACAATTAATGAACATGCACCTGTGGAACGGTCGTTAAGACACTAACAGCTTACAACCGGTAGGCAATTAAGTTATGAAAACTTAGGACACCAAAGAGACCTTTCTACTGACTCTGAAAAACACCAAAAGAAAGATGCCCAGGGTCCCTGCTCATCTGCGTGAATGTGCCTTAGGCATGTTGCAAGGATGCATGAGGACTGCAGATATGGCCAGGGCAATAAATTGCAATGTCCGTACTGTGAGACGCCTAAGACAGCGCTACAGGGAGACAGGACGGAGATCTGATAGTCCTCACAGTGGCAGACCACGTGTAACAACACCTGCACAGGATTGGTACATCCGAACTTCACACCTGCGGGACAGGTACAGGATGGCAACAACAACTGCCCGAGTTACACCAGGAACGCACAATCCCTCCATCAGTGCTCAGACTGTCTGCAATAAGCTGAGAAAGGCTGGACTGAGGGCTTGTAGGCCTGTTGTAAAGCAGGTCCTCACCAGACATCATCGGCAACAACGTCGCCTATGGGCACAAACCCACCGTCGCTGGACCAGACAGGACTGGCAAAAAGTGCTCTTCACGGACGAGTCACGGTTTTGTCTCACCGGGGGTGATGGGCGGATTTACGTTTATCGTCAAAGGAATGAGCGTTACACTGAGGCCTTTACTCTGGAGCGGGATCGATTTGGAGGTGGAGGGTCTGGGGCGGTGTGTCACAGCATCATCAGACTGAGCTTGTTGTCATTGCAGGCAATCTCACCGCTGTGCGTTACAAGGAAGACACCCTCCTCCCTCATGTGGTACCCTTCCTGCAGGCTCATCCTGACATGACCCTCCAGCATGACAATGCCACCAGCCATACTGCTCGTTCTGTGCGTGATTTCCTGCAAGACAGGAATGTCAGTGTTCTGCCATGGCCAGCGAAGAGCCCAGATCTCAATCTCATTGAGCACGTCTGGGACCTGTTGAATCAGAGGGTGAGGGCAAGGGCCATTCCCCCCAGAAATGTCCAGGAACTTGCAGGAGCCTTGGTGGAAGAATGGGGTAACATCTCACAGCAAGAACTGGCAAACCTGGTGCAGTCCATGAGGAGGAGATGCACTGCAGTACTTAATGCAGCTGGTGGCCACACCAGATACTGACTGTTACTTTTGATTTTGACCCCCCTTTGTTCAAGGACACATTATTCCATTTCTGTTAGTCACATGTCTGTGGAACTTGTTCAGTTTATGTCTCAGTTGTGGAATCTTGTTATGTTCATACAAATATTTACAAATATTTACGAATATTTACGCTTGTTAAGACAGTGAGAGGACGTTTCTTTTTTCTGCTGAGTTTAGTTATTACCATGCATGAGATCCCCACGTTGTAGCCTGAACATTTAATATATTCACTGATCATGTATTCTACAAATAAATGTACTATTCAGGTATGAACGTCTGTGAGACATTATAAAAACCCGTAGGAAGAAAGAGGAGGTGGGGAGAGGAGGTGTGAGAGACTGTCATATACAGACAGGGAAAGAGGAGGTGGGGAGAGAGGTGTGAGAGACTGTCATATACAGACAGGGAAAGAGGAGGTGGGGAGAGAGGTGTGAGAGACTGTCATATACAGATAGGGAAAGAGGAGGTGGGGAGAGAGGTGAGAGACTGTCATATACAGAAAGGGAAAGAGGAGGTGGGGAGAGAGGTGTGAGAGACTGTCATATACAGAAAGGGAAAGAGGAGGTGTGAGAGACTGTCATATACAGACAGGGAAAGAGGAGGTGTGAGAGACTGTCATATACAGAAAGGGAAAGAGGAGGTGGGGAGAGACTGTCATATACAGACAGGGGAAGAAAGGTGGGGAGAGAGGTGTGAGAGACTGTCATATACAGACAGGGAAAGAGGAGGTGTGAGAGAGGTGCGAGAGACTGTCATATACAGACAGGGAAAGAGGAGGTGGGGAGAGAGGTGTGAGAGACTGTCATATACAGAAAGGGAAAGAGGAGGTGTGAGAGACTGTCATATACAGAAAGGGAAAGAGGAGGTGGGGAGAGAGGTGTGAGAGACTGTCACACCTGCGGGACAGAAAGGGAAAGAGGAGGTGTGAGAGACTGTCATATGCAGAAAGGGAAATAGGAGCAAGGAAGCAGCAGATTCATTAATTCCAGTTATACTAAACTTCATATTCTCTCAGTTCATCACAATTACAATGTTCCTAACCAGCCTTGGGCCCCCAGTAGGCCCAATGGTTATCTTTAGAGCGGGTGAGTTAACGATGACGGGACAGGGGGTTGGCATCCTCTCTCACATCAAAACATACCTGCAGACGAGAGACAGATGGAGAAAGAGAGAGAGAGCATGTTTAATCATGACACGGTCAGTCATCTTAATCAACAAGAGGTGAAATGCAAAACTGACCTTGTGTCACATCTGCTCCCGCTCCCCCTCTCTGGCGCTCGAGGTCGCCAGGCTGCTCTTAATTACGTACACCTGTCACCATCATTACGTACACCTGTCACCATCATTACGTACACCTGTCACCATCATTACGTACACCTGTCACCATCATTACGTACACCTGTCACCATCATTACGTACACCTGTCACCATCATTACGTACACCTGTCACCATCATTACGTACACCTGTCACCATCGCTGCGCGCACCAGCGCTTCATCGGACTCGCCTGGACTCCATCACGTCATTGATTTTGCCTCCCTTATATCTGTCACTTCCTCAGTTTTGTTCTCGTTGTCTGCATCGATGTTGTTTTGGTTTCTCTTGTCCAGACGCTGTTCCCTGTTAAGTTTCATGTCTATTTGTTTTTAAATCCTCACGCTGTAGTTGCTTCCTGTCTCCCAGCATCTGGAGTTATGGACCCGTTACATCTTGGATGATTAACTCTGGGACTACTACAGTACATCTCTATCTGTATTTCAATGTAAAACATCTCTTTTAAAATACTTCCTGTTGACCCGACCAAGTGACCTCTCACCTCTGATCATAATGTGTAAATGGAAGAATACTCTTATTGCAATGTGGATGACTCTTAAAAGAGCCTTTGGTTGTGCATAGTGTAGTCTATGGAACAAGGTGTTGTCAGGGAACAGCACCCTCTTCGAAGACGTAGGAGGTGAAGATCTCCCGCACACGGATTGGCTCCCGTGCTGCGTTGTTGGCCCGCATCCGTGTAACATCCTGCCGAGCAGCAGGCCTCTCTCCTGGCACGCGGCGGAGAGCTGCAGGTCCCCCTCCTGGTCCTCGTGTGCCATCCTCATGAAGTTATGCAGGACAAAGGTAGCCTTCATACACGCCTGAATTCCCCCCACTAGTCAGTTCCAGATGGCCCTGGTCACACCTGCGACAATGCACCCAACCGTGCAGATCCCTATACAGTAACTGTAGCCAATCATTTTGAAGGAATCTCCAGTTGTATCTGTAGGAAAATGGAAGATAATGTAATTATTAGACTTCTACATCACCATGTCATTGTAGATTTACTAAAGTATAATATCTCTTATAACAAATCATGATAACATTGAATAGATAGATAGATAGATAGATAGATAGATAGATAGATAGATAGATAGATAGATAGATAGATAGATAGATAGATAGATAGATAGATAGATAGATAGATAGATAGATGATAGATAGAATGATGATAGATGTGACAATAACATGATCAATGTGATAGCATGTGACAATACATAAATCATATCAAGGATGATGCGTTATCATTTGAATACATAAATGATCATTTAAAACAGCTGTGTAGTGCTATGATCATTTAAATCAGCTGTGTGCTATGATCATTTGAATCAGCTGTGTAGTGCTAAGTGATCATTTGAATCAGCTGTGTAGTGCTAAGTGATCATTCAAATCAGCTGTGTAGTGCTAAGTGATCATTTGAATCAGCTGTGTAGTGCTAAGTGATCATTTAAATCAGCTGTGTAGTGCTAAGTGATCATTTAAATCAGCTGTGTAGTGCTAAGTGATCATTTAAATCAGCTGTGTAGTGCTAAGTGATCATTTGAATCAGCTGTGTAGTGCTAAGTGATCATTTAAATCAGCTGTGTAGTGCTAAGTGATCATTTGAATCAGCTGTGTAGTGCTAAGTGATCATTTGAATCAGCTGTGTAGTGCTAAGTGATCATTTAAATCAGCTGTGTAGTGCTAAGTGATCATTTGAATCAGCTGTGTAGTGCTAAGTGATCATTTGAATCAGCTGTGTAGTGCTAAGTGATCATTTGAATCAGCTGTGTAGTGCTAAGTGATCATTTGAATCAGCTGTGTAGTGCTAAGTGATCATTTGAATCAGCTGTGTAGTGCTAAGTGATCATTTAAATCAGCTGTGTAGTGCTAAGTGTTCATTTGAATCAGCTGTTTAGTGCTCAGTGATCATTTGAATCAGCTGTGTAGTGCTAAGTGTTCATTTGAATCAGCTGTGTAGTGCTAAGTGTACCCTTTGAGTCCCCCAGGACTGAGAACCACTGCTCTTCGTTGGGACCTCATCATCTGCAGAAAGGCTTTCACAGCTCTGTGTATCCGAGAAAACACAGGAAACATAACAAGAAACAGACTTCACTATACTCAAATTAGACGGCACTGAATATTATGTTACTATTTTCTCTGTCCTCACTTCTAGGGACTGGAACTATACAAAAGTACCTGCCCTATCCGGAGTAGCCAAATCTCTCATTCTGACAGCTGCTATCGTTTCACCCTCCTCCATGGCAGTTAGCTAGCTACCTACAAATGCATTTGGAGTTTGTTTTTTACAAGATAAATACATCAAGATAGCTAACTAATATGAAGTTAGGTAGCTGGTGATATTCAATTCACTTAGCGAGCTAGTTATACAGCCTGTTAAGTTGGCTAGATAGCTAGTTATACAGTCTGTTAAGTTGGCTAGATAGCTAGTTATACAGTCTGTTAAGTTGGCTAGATAGCTAGTTATACAGTATGTTAAGTTGGCTAGATAGCTAGTTATACAGTCTGTTAAGTTGGCTAGATAGCTAGTTATACAGTCTGTTAAATTGGCTAGATAGCTAGTTATACAGTATGTTAAATTGGCTAGATAGCTAGTTATACAGTCTGTTAAGTTGGCTAGATAGCTAGTTATACAGTCTGTTAAGTTGGCTAGATAACTAGTTATACAGTCTGTTAAGTTAGCTACCTAGCTACATTAGCAGCTCATTTGAGTCAGCCTGTACCATAGCTAGTTAGCGAATAATATATATATATATATACAAAAGTACCTGCCCTATCCAGAGTAGCCGAATCTCTCATTCTGACAGCTGCTATCGTTTCACCCTCCTCCATGGCAGTTAGCTAGCTACCTACAAATGCATTTGGAGTTTGTTTTTTACAACGATAAATACATCAAGATAGCTAACTAATATGAAGTTAGGTAGCTGGTGATATTTAATTCACTAGTTATACAGTCTGTTAGCTAGTTATACAGCCTGTTAAGTTGGCTAGATAACTAGTTATACAGTATGTTAAGTTGGCTAGATAGCTAGTTATACAGTCTGTTAAGTTGGCTAGATAGCTAGTTATACAGTATGTTAAGTTGGCTAGATAGCTAGTTATACAGTCTGTTAAGTTGGCTAGATAGCTAGTTATACAGTATGTTGTTAAGTTGGCTAGATAGCTAGCTATACAGTCTGTTAAGTTGGCTAGATAGCTAGCTTAAATACATTACAAAAATATATATATATATATATATACATATATATAATTTTTTTGTAATGTATTTACTTAGTTGAATATGTTCTCCCAGCCATGTGTCTGATTGGAAACAGGGCAGAAACGTTTGTTAGTCACCAGATCAGTTTAGATCAGTTTACCTGTGAATAAATTAATGAAATGGAGAATGGATTAAACTATGTACCCATTTAATAACCAGACCTTCATAAAAACTTGCTCTACTGAATTATTGATGCACAACCGAACTGCTGCTATATGATGTCAGCACACCCACAAGAGAGCCACTCTGGGTGTCCCGAAGCGGAACGCAGCAATTTACCACATGCTAGTGAACACAGCCCATGACGGCTGGTAGGGGTCGAGGCTGGATGAGTACAGCTGCCACAGGTGATATGAGCATGAAAGTGAAGGGGATATTATATTAGACCTGCTCATACAAGAGACAAAAATCCAATTCAGTTGGATTTTACAAAACAAAACTGTGACTTTTATGAGCTTTTTATAACAGGCGTCTGCAAATTCTTTATAGATCGGTAGGGCTGGGAGAAGACGATAGTATCTTTATAGATCGGTAGGGCTGGGAGAAGAGGGTAGTATCTTTATAGATCGGTAGGGCTGGGAGAAGATGGTAGTATCTTTATAGATCGGTAGGGCTGGGAGAAGACGGTAGTATCTTTATAGATCGGTAGGGCTGGGAGAAGACGGCAGTATCTTTATAGATCGGTAGGGCTGGGAGAAGAGGGTAGTATCTTTATAGATCGGTAGGGCTGGGAGAAGAGGGTAGTATCTTTATAGATCGGTAGGGCTGGGAGAAGACGGTAGTATCTTTATAGATCGGTAGGGCTGGGAGAAGACGGTAGTATCTTTATAGATCGGTAGGGCTGGGAGAAGACGGTAGTATCTTTATAGATCGGTAGGGCTGGGAGAAGAGGGTAGTATCTTTACAGATCGGTAGGGCTGGGAGAAGATGGTAGTATCTTTATAGATCGGTAGGGCTGGGAGAAGACGGTAGTATCTTTATAGATCGGTAGGGCTGGGAGAAGACGGCAGTATCTTTATAGATCGGTAGGGCTGGGAGAAGAGGGTAGTATCTTTATAGATCGGTAGGGCTGGGAGAAGAGGGTAGTATCTTTACAGATCGGTAGGGCTGGGAGAAGATGGTAGTATCTTTATAGATCGGTAGGGCTGGGAGAAGACGGTAGTATCTTTATAGATCGGTAGGGCTGGGAGAAGACGGTAGTATCTTTATAGATCGGTAGGGCTGGGAGAAGACGGTAGTATCTTTATAGATCGGTAGGGCTGGGAGAAGACGGTAGTATGGAATGAAACGGTTCTACGGTATTCTAAAATGTTGGTATCATGACGTTTTGGTTCCGTGTTACAGTGATACCGGTATACCGTGCACGTGTGTGTGTGTGTGTGTGCGTTACTGTGTGTGCACGTGTGTGTGTGAGTGTGTGCACGTTTGTGTGTGTGTGTGTGTGTGTGTGTGTGCGTGACTGCGTGTGTGTGTGTGAACGTGTGTGTGCGTGTGCATGTGTGTGTGTGTGTGTGTGTGTGTGTGTGTGTGTGTGTGTGTGTGTGTGTGGAGTGGAGTAATTATTTCTAATGAACAGCTGATACCATATCTATTATGGAACATGTACATATTATTACTCTACTGTAGACTGACTGGCTAACATCTCTGTGATACCCTCTCTTTAATACCCTCTCTGTGATACCCTCTCTTTAATACCCTCTCTGTGATACCCTCTCTTTAATACCCTCTCTTTAATACCCTCTCTGTGATACCCTCTCTGTGATACCCTCTCTTTAATACCATCTCTGTGATACCCTTTCTGTGATACCCTCTCTGTGATACCCTCTCTGTGATACCATCTCTGTGATACCCTCTCTGTGATACCATCTCTTTAATACCCTCTCTTTGATACCATCTCTGTGATACCCTCTCTGTGATACCCTCTCTTTAATACCATCTCTGTGTTACCCTCTCTGTGATACCCTCTCTTTGATACCCTCTCTGCGATACCCTCTCTTTAATACCATCTCTGTGATACCCACTCTGTGATACCCTCTCTGTGATACCCTCTCTGTGATACCCTATCCAGTGAAATCACAGGTAATATTAATCTGCTATTATGGAACATGTATATATTATTACTCTACTGTGGACTGACAGGCTCTGGTACTTTTCAGGTGAATCCTTCAATCAGAGTTTCAGGATGTGTAATGTGTATATTTATAGTATGGTGAACATGTCTCTATCTATCTCTCCTCCCCTTCTCTTTCCCTCCCTCTCTCTCCTTCCTTCTCTTTCCGTCCCTCTCTCTCCCCCTTCGGTTTCCCTCCCTCTCCTTCCTCCCTTCTCTTTCCCTCCCTCTTTCTCCTCCCTTCTCGTTCCCTCCCTCTCTCTCCCCTTCTGTTTCCCTCGCTCCCTCTCTCCTCCCTTCTGTTCCCTCCCTCTCTCTCCCCCTTCTCTTTCCCTCCCTCTCTCTCCCCCTTCTCTTTCCCTCCCTCTCTCTCCTCCCTTCTGTTCCCTCCCTCTCTCTCCCCCTTCTGTTTCCCTCCCTCTCTCTCCTCTCTTCTGTTTCCCTCCCTCTTTCTCCTCCCTTCTCTTTCCCTCCCTCTTTCTCCTCCCTTCTGTTTCCCTCCCTCTTTCTCCTCCCTTCTCTTTCCCTCCCTCTCTCTCCCCCTTCTGTTCCCTCCCTCTCTCTCCCCCCTTCTGTTCCCTCCCTCTCTCTCCCCCCTTCTGTTTCCCTCCCTCTCTCTCCTCCCTTCTCTTTCCCTCCCTCTCTATCCTCCCCTCACAGGAGGCAGCTATAAGAAGATTGGATACTTCGACAGTACTAAAGGCAATCTATCCTGGTATGGGAATGACAAGTGGATAGGTGAGCCACATTCATATATATATATTATTTTAATTTTATTTTTTTCTTCCTTATTTTACCAGGTGAGTTGACTGATAATAAATCAAATTTCAAATCAAATGTATTTATATAGCCCTTCGTACATCAGCTGATATCTCAAAGTGCTGTACAGAAACCCAGCCTAAAACCCCAAACAGCAAGCAATGCAGGTGTAGAAGCACGGTGGCTAGGAAAAACTCCCTAGAAAGGCCAAAACATAGGAAGAAACCTAGAGAGGAACCAGGCTATGTGGGGTGGCCAGTCCTCTTCTGGCTGTGCCGGGTGGAGATTATAACAGAACATGGCCAAGATGTTCAAATGTTCATAAATGACCAGCATGGTCGAATAATAATAAGGCAGAACAGTTGAAACTGGAGTGGCCAGGTGGACTGGGGAACTGGAGTCATCATGTCAGGTAGTCCTGGGGCATGGCCAGGTGGACTGGAGCAGCAGCATGGCCAGGTGGACTGGGGACAGCAAGGAGTCATCATGTCAGGTAGTCCTGGGGCATGGTCCTAGGGCTCACGTCCTCCGAGAGAGAGAAGGAGAGAATTAGAGAATGCACACTTAGATTCACACAGGACACCGAATAGGACAGGAGAAGTACTCCAGATATAACAAACTGACCCCAGCCCCCCCGACACATAAACTACTGCAGCATAAATACTGGAAGCTGAGACAGGAGGGGTCAGGAGACACTGTGGCCCCATCCGAGGACACCCCCGGACAGGGACAAACAGGAAGGATATAACCCCACCCACTTTGCCAAAGCACAGCCCCCACACCACTAAAGGGATATCTTCAACCACCAACTTACCATCCTGAGACAAGGCTGAGTATAGCCCACAAAGATCTCCGCCACGGCACAACCCAAGGGGGGGGCGCCAACCCAGACAGGATGACCACAACAGTGAATCAACCCACTCAGGTGACGCACCCCTTCCAGGGACGGCATGAGAGAGCCCCAGTAAGCCAGTGACTCAGCCCCTGTAATAGGGTTAGAGGCAGAGAATCCCAGTGGAAAGAGGGGAACCGGCCAGGCAGAGACAGCAAGGGCGGTTCGTTGCTCCAGAGCCTTTCCGTTCACCTTCCCACTCCTGGGCCAGACTACACTCAATCATATGACCCACTGAAGAGATGAGTCTTCAGTAAAGACTTAAAGGTTGAGACCGAGTTTGCGTCTCTGACATGGGTAGGCAGACCGTTCCATAAAAATGGAGCTCTATAGGAGAAAGCCCTGCCTCCAGCTGTTTGCTTAGAAATTCTAGGGACAATTAGGAGGCCTGCGTCTTGTGACCGTAGCGTACGTGTAGGTATGTACGGCAGGATCAAATCAGAGAGATAGGTAGGAGCAAGCCCATGTAATGCTTTGTAGGTTAGTAGTAAAACCTTGAAATCAGCCCTTGCTTTGACAGGAAGCCAGTGTAGAGAGGCTAGCACTGGAGTAATATGATCACATTTTGTGGTTCTAGTCAGGATTCTAGCAGCCGTATTTAGCACTAACTGAAGTTTATTTAGTGCTTTATCCAGGTAGCCGGAAAGTAGAGCATTGCAGTAGTCTAACCTAGAAGTGACAAGAGCATGGATTAATTTTTCTGCATCATTTTTGGACAGAAAGTTTCTGATTTTTGCAATGTTACGTAGATGGAAAAAAGCTGTCCTTGAAATGGTCTTGATATGTTCTTCAAAAGAGAGATCAGGGTCCAGAGTAACGCCAAGGTCCTTCACAGTTTTATTTGAGACGACTGTACAACCATTAAGATTAATTGTCAGATTCAACAGAAGATCTCTTTGTTTCTTGGGACCTAGAACAAGCATCTCTGTTTTGTCCGAGTTTAATAGTAGAAAGTTTGCAGCCATCCACTTCCTTATGTCTGAAACACATGCTTCTAGCGAGGGCAATTTTGGCACTTCACCATGTTTCATTGAAATGTACAGCTGTGTGTCATCCGCATAGCAGTGAAAGTTAACATTATGTTTTCGAATAACATCCCCAAGAGGTAAAATATATAGTGAAAACAATAGTGGTCCTAAAACGGAACCTTGAGGAACACCGAAATTTACAGTTGATTTGTCAGAGGACAAACCATTCACAGAGACAAACTGATATCTTTCCAACAGATAAGATCTAAACCAGGTCAGAACTTGTCCGTGTAGACCAATTTGGGTTTCCAATATCTCCAAAAGAATGTGGTGATCGATGGTATCAAAAGCAGCACTAAGGTCTAGGAGCACGAGGACAGATGCAGAGCCTCGGTCCGATGCCATTAAAATGTCATTTACCACCTTCACAAGTGCCGTCTCAGTGCTATGATGGGGTCTAAAACCAGACTGAAGCATTTCGTATACATTGTTTGTCTTCAGGAAGGCAGTGAGTTGCTGCGCAACAGCCTTCTCTAAAACTTTTGAGAGGGATGGAAGATTCGATATAGGCCGATAGTTTTTAATATTTTCTGGGTCAAGGTTTGGCTTTTTCAAGAGAGGCTTTATTACTGCCACTTTTAGTGAGTTTGGTACACATCCGGTGGATAGAGAGCCGTTTATTATGTTCAACGTAGGAGGGCCAAGCACAGGAAGCAGCTCTTTCAGTAGTTTAGTTGGAATAGGGTCCAGTATGCAGCTTGAATGTTTAGAGGCCATGATTATTTTCATCATTGTGTCAAGAGATATAGTACTAAAACACTTGAGCGTCTCTCTTGATCCTAGGTCCTGGCAGAGTTGTGCAGACTCAGGACAACTGAGGTTTGGAGGAATACTTAGATTTAAAGAGGAGTCCGTAATTTGCTTTCTAATAATCATAATCTTTTCCTCAAAGAAGTTCATGAATTTATCACTGCTAAAGTGAAAGTCATCCTCTCTTGGGGAATGCTGCTGTTTAGTTAGATTTGCGACAGTATCAAAACGGAATTTCGGATTGTTCTTATTTTCCTCAATTAAGTTAGAAAAATAGGATGATCGAGCAGCAGTAAGGGCTCTCCGGTACTGCACGGTACCGTCCTTCCAAGCTAGTCGGAAGACTTCCTGTTTGGTGTGGCGCCATTTCCGTTCCAATTTTCTGGAAGCTTGCTTCAGAGCTCGGGTATTTTCTGTGTACCAGGGAGCTAGTTTCTTATGAGAAATGTTTTTAGTTTTTAGGGGTGCAACTGCATCTAGGGTATTGCGCAAGGTTAAATTGAGTTCCTCAGTTAGGTGGTTAACTGATTTTTGTCCTCTGGCGTCCTTGGGTAGACAGAGGGAATCTGGAAGGACATCAAGGAATCTTTGTGTTGTCTGTGAATTTATAGCACGACTTTTGATGTACATAATACATTTTCATCTACAGTAATGACCTGGGGGAAAGTTACAAAACATAGTAAAATCCATACAAAATACACTACATGACCAAACATATGTGGACAACTGCTCGTCAAACATTTCATTCCAAAATCATTGGCATTAATATGGAGTTGGTCCACCCTTTGCTGCTATAACAGCACCCACTCTTCTGGGAAGGCTTTCCACTAGATGTTGGAACATTGCTGCTATAACAGCCTCCACTCTTCTGGAAGGCTTTCCACTAGATGTTGGAACATTGCTGCTATAACAGCCTCCACTCTTCTGGGAAGGCTTTCCACTAGATGTTGGAACATTACTGCAGGGACTTGCTTCTAATCAGCCACAGGACCATTAGTGAGGTCGGGCACTGATGTTGGGGCGATTACGCCTGGCTCACAGTCAGACTTCCAATTCATCCCAAAGGTGTTCGATGGGGTTAAGGTCAGGACTATGTGCAGGCCAGTCAAGTTCTTCCACACTGATATCGACAAACCATTTATGTATGGACCTCACTTTGTGCACAGGGGCAATGTCATGCTGAAACAGGAAAGGTCCTTCCCCAAACTGTTACCACAAAGTTTGAAGCTCAGAATCATCTAGAATCATTGTATGCTGTAGCATTAAGATTTCCCTTCACTGGAACTAAGGGGTCCGAACTATGAAAACCAGCCCCAAACCATTATCCCTCCTCCACCTAACTTTACAGTTGGCACTTTGCATCGGGGCAGGTAGCGTTCTCCTGTCATCCGCCAAACCCAGATTAGTTTGTCGGACTGCCAGATGGTGAAGCGTGATTCATCACTCCAGAGAACGCATTTCCACTGCTCCAGAGTCCAATGGCAGCAAGCTTTACACCACTCCAGCCTTCGGTTGGCATTGCACATGGTGATCTTAGGCATGTGTGCGGCTGCTCGACCAAGGAAACCCATTTCATGAAGCTCCCAACAAACAGTTATTGTGCTGACGTTGATTCCAGAGGCAGTTTGGAACTCGGTAGTGAGTGTTTCAACCGAGGACAGATGATTTTTATGCGCTTCAGCACTCGGCGGTGCCGTTCTGTGAGCTTGTGTGGCCTACCACTTCAGGGCTGAGCCGTTGTTGCTCCAAGACGTTTCCACTTCACAATAACAGCACTTACAGTTGACCGGGGCAGCTCTAGCAGGGCAGAAATCTGACAAACTGACTTGTTGGAAAGGTGGCATCCTATGATGGTGCCACGTTGAAAGTCACTGAGCTCTTCAGTAAGGTCATTTTACTACCAATGTTCGTCTATGGAGATGTTATACACCTGTCAGCAAAGGGTGTGGCTGAAATAGAAGAATCCACTCATTTGAAGGGGTGTCCACATACTGAACTTTTATAAAAAGCAACAAAAAAACACAAACACAGTAAAATAAAAAGAAATCATAAGAAACAAACACATTCTTCTTAAAAAAGGTCCTCACAGCCGTCTGAACTGCCTCAGAGGCATCAATTCAATCGTCAGAGGCGTCAATTCAAACCTCAGAGGCATCAATTCATACAATTTCACTGACCTCTGTAGACCATTCCGCAAGCAAGGTGCAAAGTAGCTAATGGATTGATTTACCTCTGTGGAGATGGAATGGAGTTAGCCATCCGTGAGACCGTGCCAGATAGCTTGTATTTCTGAAGGTTAACAGAGACGTGAGGGGTACGGTGGTAGTTTAAACAGGATGGCTTTTTTAAAACAAAAACATCTTCCTCATTCCCCCTTATTCTCCTGTTTATCACTGTCGCACCCTCCCTCCCTCCCTCCCTCTCTCTCTCTCTCTCTCTCTCTCTCTCTCTCTCTCTCTCTCTCTCCCTCACACACATTCTCTCTCTACCTCCCTCCCTTCCTTTATTGTCCATCTGCCTTTCTCATTTTCTTTCCCCTCCTTTTTCTCACTCCCTCCTTCCCTCCTTCTCTCCTTCCCTATTTCTCTCCTTCTCTCCTTCCCTCCTCTCTCTTTCTCTCCTTCCTCCTTCCCTATTTCTCTCCTTCCCTCCTTCTCTCATCCTCTCTTTCTCTCCTTCCCTCCTTCCCTCCTCCTCTCTTTCCCTCCTTCCCTCCTCCTCTCTTTCCCTCCTTCTCTCTTCCTCTCTTTCTCTCCTTCCCTCCTTCCCTCCTCCTCTCTTTCTCTCCTTCCCTCCTTCTCTCATCCTCTCTTTCTCTCCTTCCCTCCTTCCCTCCTCCTCTCTTTCCCTCCTTCCCTCCTCCTCTCTTTCCCTCCTTCTCTCTTCCTCTCTTTCTCTCCTTCCCTATTTCCCTCCTTCTCTCTTCCTCTCTTTCCCTCCTTCCCTCCTTCTCTCTTCCTCCTTTCTCTCCTTCCCTCCTTCCCTCCTTCTCTCCTTCTCTCCTTCTCTCTTCTTCTCTTTCTCTCTTCCCTCCTTCTCTCCTTCTCTCTTCCTCTCCTTCCCTCCTTCTCTCCTTCTCTCCTTCTCTCCTTCCCTCCACTAGCAGGGTTGGCTAAGAATGTTCATCAATCAACCAGTCAGGTTTTATTTATCATGTTGTCGGTGAAAACAGCAATGCTCCGATCCGTATAGCTTAACACACACACACACACACACACACACACACACACACACACACACACACACACACACACACACACACACACACACACACACACACACACACACACACACACACACACACACACACACACACACACTAAAACACACTCTGAAACACACTCTGAAACACACACTTAAACTGATGGGACTTCTATGTAAAAATCCAGTACTTTATACTGAGCATAGATTGAGTATGCCTATTGACAGGACCATGTGTTATATCTCTCGAAAGTGATATTATTTCATTTTATTTACTAATTAAACATGATGACCGGTTCGGGCCGATGACAGGAAGAAAATGAATGGAAGACGCAGCGTGACAGTCTAAACAAAATGAAGGCGGAGGCAATCTCAGACGCAATTTAACCGGAGCCGAATCCATGACCTTGACTTTGAGGAATGGGGGAACGGGGGAATGGGACGGTGCGGCTCTGCTCTGTAGTCTAATCAGCATGGCCGGGTAGCTAGCTTTGTTGTTTACGTCCGTGTCAGAGCAGGGCATCCCAAATGATACCCTAATCCCTATAGGGCTCTGGTCAAAAGTAGTGTACTACCTAGGGAATAGGATGCCATATGGGATGCAGAAGGAGTCCGTTCTGCCTCCGTGAACACTGGAAAAAACTTTCACTAACAGTGTCTAATGGTTTGAGAAAAGAGGTTCTGTGCCTTTACTGTGGAACCAAGGTTGCATCAACAGTGTTGTATTGGGAGGCAGTGTTGTATTGGGTGTTGTATTGGGAGACAGTGTTGTATTGGGTGTTGTATTGGGAGACAGTGTTGTATTGGGAGACAGTGTTGTATTGGGAGACAGTGTTGTATTGGGAGACAGTGTTGTATTGGGTGTTGTATTGGGAGACAGTGTTGTATTAGACAGTGTTGTAGACAGTGTTGTATTGGGTGTTGTATTGGGAGACAGTGTTGTATTGGGAGACAGTGTTGTATTGGGAGACAGTGTTGTATTGGGTGTTGTATTGGGAGACAGTGTTGTATTGGGAGACAGTGTTGTATTGGGTGTTGTATTGGGAGACAGTGTTGTATTGGGAGACAGTGTTGTATTAGGAGACAGTGTTGTATTGGGTGTTGTATTGGGAGACAGTAATAGGAGACAGTGTTGTATTGGGAGACAGGACCATGTGTTATATATCAGTGTTTGATTCAAATAATAAAATGTAATGAGATGCCTCATTCAACAAACTAACATTAATGAGGCTTTAGTTCCTTTCAGCATCGTTTTGATGTTGTGTTTACCTTTTTAATTAATTGGTTATTTAAAGTGTTGTTGGACAGATTGGCGCCATGGTAACTCTGTAGAGCTGTGCCTTCCTGCTGGATAGAAGGGTGTGAATGGTGATTCACTGATCGGCCATATGGCTCCTCTCTCAATTTCAATTGAATTCAAGGGCTTTATTGGCATGTGAAACATATGTTTACAATGCCAAAGCAAGTGAAATAGATAATAGATAAAAGTGAGAAAAAATGGGGGGAAAAAATGAACGATAAACATTACACTCACAAAAGTACACTCACATTTCAAATGTCATAGTATTTATATATACAGTGTTGTAACGATGTTCAAATAGTTAAAGTACAAAAAGGGAAAATAAATAAGCATAAATATAGGTTGTATTTACAATGGTGTTTGTTCTTCACTGGTTGCCCTTTTCTTGTGGTAACAGGTCACAAATCTTGCTGCTGTGATGGCACACTGTGGTATTTCACCCAGTAGATATGGGAGTTTATCAAAATTGGATTTGTTTTTGAATTCTTTGTGGATCTGTGTAATCTGAGGGAAATGTGTCTCTCTAATATGGTCTTACATTGGGCAGGAGGTTAGGAAGTGCAGCTCTATTTCCACCTCATTTTGTGGGCAGTGAGCACATAGCCTGTCTTCTCTTGAGAGCCATGTCTGCCTACAGCGGCCTTTCTCAATAGCAAGGCTATGCTCACTGAGTCTGTACATAGTCAAAGCTTTCCTTAATTTTGGGTCAGTCACAGTGGTCAGGTATTCTGCCGCTGTGT
>NC_056441.1:8499229-8529229 GCF_018296145.1 Oncorhynchus tshawytscha | reverse complement strand
TGCAACCTTTCGTTTACAAGTCCAATGCTCTAACCACTAGGCTACCCTTCCAGATTAAGGAATACAATTGATTTTGATTCCATGTAGCATAAATCTCCATGGCAACACACTCCTGACTAAAGAGATGTAGGTTACGGTTGCTACCCTGACCTGCTGACTCCATGGCAAGGTGCTTTATATTAACAAACACACCAATGTCATGACGTTGGCCTGGGAGTAGGTTTATGACAGTCATAAATACCTCTTCCCCCCTTTTTCCTCTCTCTACCCTACTGAGGTTACATTTGCAAAACCCCTTGGTTAACATAGAGATTCTGGGAACATCAGAAGGTGGGGGGGGGAAATGAACCATATTCTGGTAATCCGACCAATTGAATATATGCGGTGGTACTTAATGAATATGATGTCAGTTCGGTTGTCATCTGAGACATTCTCATCAATGATAAGATGACATAAACTCTACAGTGGAAAGTCTACACATCAGAGTTATCGGATTCACATGGAATTGTTGTTCAATTTAAATGTTTGAGTATGAAATTCGTGATGGGATGAAATGTAATTTTAGCTTCTAAAATGTGAGATTTGGGTTTTCATAAGATAGGGTTCTGCTCAAACAGTGGCCCGCCCCTGTGAAGGGACATGGGCTATACAACTTTTCAAACACGCCCTCCTCTCCCTTCCTATATAAGCTCTTGACGACAATATAACCTCCTGTTCCGAGGATGTGAGGACGACGGTCCGATGTCAGAATGGTTCAGATAATAACTACAGAACGAAGCCAACATCAGCGTGAGCTTTGGTTGCGAATGGTATGAACTTTGAACTCTTATTCACTACAGAAGTGATACCTCCTAGCTGTTGAGTTAGCAACAGCAGCTGCTGTTGGGAAGGAACAGACAGAGTATCCCGTCTACCACACAACGACATTACTACAACATATCCAATTGACCACCAGAGACATTCTTCAAAGGACAAAGGATTCAACACGGCCTTCCATCTACCACCAACCTACCGAAGCGCAGCTCAGAGTAAATATTTATTGCATTTTCCTTTTCCAAATGGGCGGTAATTTAGAATGCATAAGATACTGTATTTACGATAGCACAGCTTCACCCTTTGTTCCTCAGTCTTCCCGCTCTTTCACTCAAACCCAGCCCCTTTTCTTTTGTGTAACCAGCAGTCATATCTGTTCCGCCCACTAGGGACGGTTTCCTTTATGACGTCATTTGTAATCAAGTTATGATTTAATTATGTGTATGTGTAATTCTGTGTGATTAGTTAGGTATTTAGTAAATAAATAATTAAACCCAATTTTGTATTGCTGATTCAACTTGTTAGCCAGGGTTCGTGTAGATAACCAAGAATTTACAACTTTCAGATGAGACTGAACTAAGATGAGGATTAATATTGACTGCTAATTAAAATGTTACTAGGTCTTTAAGAGTTTATTCGGAAGATAACAGCTCTATAAATATTATTTTGTGGTGCCCCGACTCTCTAGTTAATTACATTTACATGATTAGCTCAATCAGGTAATATTAATTACAGATAAATTATTTTATAGAATTACATGTCATATCACTTAATCCGGCATAGCCAAATACACGACACCAAGCTCTGAAGTAAGGATGTATCCCAAATGGCCCCCTATTCCCTATATACTGTTGTGTACTACTTTTGACCTAAACCGCTACATCTTAGCAGTGCAGAATCCCAGGCTAAAACAGCACTGTTACAGCGTCACACACTCCTAGAACAACAGTGAAATATGCATATCAGAGGCAGTGCAACCCAGGCTACCTAAGTATGGTTCTCAATCAGAGGCAGGTGTCATTAGTTGTCTCTGATTGAGAATCATACTTAGGTAGCCTGGGTTGCACTGTTTGTTTGTGGGTGATTGTCTATGTTGATTGCTTGTTTCAGCGCAGTTTGCATTAGCTTCACGGTTGTTATTTCGTTTATTGTTTTTGTAAAGGGTTTCAGTGTTCAGCGTTTTCTGTATTAAAATGAATGATGAACACAAACCACGCCACATTTTGGTCCTCTGCTCCATCTCGCCTCTCCTCTTTAGATGAAGAGGAGGACGACCGTGACAATAGGAGCCTCTATGTCAGAGACAAACACATTCCCATCCCCACCAATCCAACGTCACATTGAAGATACTGTCTGACAGGAAGCTGTTATATTTGAGTGCCAATTCACAGAGACATCCTGTACCTGTTCCAGCATCACACAGCAGATGAGCTCCAAGCTCTGTTCTTTTGAGTGCCCCAATTGTCGTTTTACATTTACACTTCGGTATCTTAATTATGATCACTCTTTTGTTGCTTTGAAGTGTCCTGCACTGAAAACCCTCACTAGTAGAAGGTTATATTGGCGGTATAGTACTTTTAATGTAGCCTAATTTTGGCCAACTAATTATCTAACCACCGATCAAGTAACATTATGGACTAAATGTTCAAATCCTGTTGCTACAGAATAATTTTGCTGTGACAATACTGGTCAAATTAAGATCCAACACCTGTACTCCATATTCCAGACTGGAGATGTGGAGCATTGTGTTGGCGGTCCTACTAACCCCGCTGATCTCTAACTCTACCAGATCTCTCCTACTAACCCTGCTGATCTCTAACTCTACCAGATCTCTCCTACTAACCCCGCTGACCTCTAACTCTACCAGATCTCTCCTAATAACTAACCCCGCTGACCTCTAACTCTACCAGATCTCTCCTAATAACTAACCCCACTGACCTCTAACTCTACCAGATCACTCCTACTAACCCCGCTGACCTCTAACTCTACCAGATCTCTCCTACTAACCCCGCTGACCTCTAACTCTACCAGATCTCTCCTACTAACCCCGCTGACCTCTAACTCTACCAGATCTCTCCTACTAACCCCGCTGACCTCTAACTCTACCAGATCTCTCCTACTAACCCCGTTGACCTCTAACTCTACCAGATCTCTCCTACTAACCCCGTTGACCTCTAACTCTACCAGATCTCTCCTACTAACCCTGTTGACCTCTAACTCTACCAGATCTCTCCTACTAACCCCGTTGACCTCTAACTCTACCAGATCTCTCCTAATAACTAACCCCGCTGACCTCTAACTCTACCAGATCTGTCCTACTTCATTTTGGTACAGCGCGTCACCTTCTCTGATTATCAGCTGTTGTCAAACACACGTGTCTCAAGACGATTCTCTTTCTCAATAGCATGCAGTGAATTCTACTATATGAAAAGCCGAAAAGAGTATGACATTTTTTTTTAAATTTCACATACTATAAAACGTAACATTTTTCCCATAATGCCTACTATTTACAACTCAAGTATGGGTATTCGGACACGGCCTGTGGGTCTCTCTATCTCTCCATCTCCCTTCATCTATATCTCTCCATCTCCCTTCACCTATATCCCTCCCTCCCTCCCTTCCTCTCTCCCTCCCTCCCTTCCTCTCTCCCTCCCTCCCTCCCTCCATATATCCCTCTCTCCATATATCCATCTCTCTCTCCATCCCTCCCTCCATATATCCCTCCCTCCCTCCATATATCCATCTCTCTCTCCATCCCTCCCTCCATATATCCCTCCCTCCCTCCATATATCCCTCCCTCCATATATCCCTCCCTCCCTCCATATATCCCTCCCTCCATATATCCCTCCCTCCCTCCATATATCCCTCCCTCCCTCCATATATCCCTCCCTCCCTCCATATATCCCTCCCTCCCTCCATATATCCCTCCCTCCCTCCATATATCCCTCCCTCCATATATCCCTCCCTCCCTCCATATATCCATCTCTCTCTCCATCCCTCCCTCCCTCCATGTATCCATCTATCCCTCCCTCCCTCCCTCCATCTCTCCATCCCTCCCTCCCTCCATCTCTCCATCCCTCCCTCCCTCCATATATCCCTCCATCCCTCCCTCCCTACAAGGGTTTCTGTCCATCAGCTGTGATTTTAAATCGAGGTTTGACTCTTTGTGGTCACTAAAGAGCCCGTGCCACTCGTAAGAGAAGGTGTCGTGAACCCTGATGTCCTGGCTTCAGTCTCATCCTGATCCCATCCTGATCCCACATACTTCCTCGTCCACCTAATCATCCCTAGCCTCCACATGGCTCATTCTACCCTCATTCTTTCTCAGGTCGATGCTATAATGAGATTGCCTTCTCAATCAATTAAGGGTTCATTATAATGATCATTTATCTCTCTCCTCCCCCCCGTAGGTCCAGGCCCCCAGCAGATCAGACCGTGGTTATCGAGGTGTTTAGGTTCCTCTCTCAGAAGCTCTTTGTCTCTGTGTCTGTGTTCGCTGGACTGGGGATTCTACTGGGAATAGTGTGTCTCACATTCAACATCTACAACAGCAATGTCAGGTACGCAAAGACCTGTGAGGTGTGTGTGTGTGTGTGTGTGTGTGTGTATGCATGCGTGCGTGCGTGTGTGCTCGTGCATACAGCATTTGTTCTCTCCCATTTTCTAAGCGTGTTTGAAATGTGTGAAATACAGTGATTCAGAGAATATTTATTTTTTATCCTAAATCCATCACAGATATATCCAATATTCCCACTTCTGGACACATCCTGTTTATCAGTCATTCAGCGTGACTCTTACCAAGGATATTCACATCTCGGGTTTGTGAGCTTGACAGTTAAATCACAAAATGAAATGTACATTTGTGACAGACAGCTAATATCCTTGTGTACTGTTTCAGGCTGGGTTCTCTGTATGCTGAATGGCTCACACAGACATTCTGTAGACAGAGATAGTGTTCATGTGTGTGTGTGTGTGTGTGTGTGTGTGTGTGTGTGTGTGTGTGCATGTGTATGTGTATGTATGTGTGTGCGCGTGCGTGTGTGTGTATGTGTATGTGTGTGTTTTTGCATGTGTATGTGTATGTGCGTGTGCGTGTGTGTGTGCATGTGTATGTGTGTGTGCATGTGTATGTGTATGTGCGTGTGCGTGTGCATGTGTATGTGTATGTGCGTGTGCATGTGTATGTGTATGTGCGTGTGCGTGTGTGCATGTGTATGTGTGTGTGTGCATGTGTATGTGTATGTGCGTGTGCGTGTGTATGTGCATGTGTATGTGTATGTGCGTGTGCGTGTGTGTGTGTGCATGTGTATGTGTGTGTGCGTGTATGTGTATGTGTGTGCGTGTGCATGTGTATGTATATGTGCGTGTGTGTGTGCATGTGTATGTGTGTGTGCGTGTGCATGTGTATGTGTATGTGCGTGTGCGCGTGTGCGTGTGTGTGTGTGCATGTGTATGTGTGTGTACGTGTGTGTGCGTGTGTGTGTGCGTGTGTGTGTGTGTCTATGACAGGTACATCCAGAATTCCCAGCCCTACCTGAACAACATGACGGCAGTGGGGTGTATGATGGCTCTGGCTGCTGTCTTCCCTCTGGGCCTCGACGGACACCACGTACACAGGAAGCAGTTCCCCGTGGTCTGCCAGGTACACAGGAAGTACACAGGAAGTGGAGCCATACCATTAAAGCATTGTGGGGAATCGAGTTTTATGGGTACAGGAAAACTCTGGGCTGAAAGTGTTTCCCTAGGTAAAGATCCTAACCTTAAAAAATAGTAAGGATAATGCTAAACTGACCCAAGATCTTCACCCTACATCTACTGCTAAACGGAAGTGGATCCTACCACTGAGGCATTATGGGGGATTGAGTTTTATGGGTGTGTTAGAATTCTTGTATGGAGACAGTTGAGTTCAAATGAATAACTGCCAAATGAGAACATGACTTTAAAAATAAATTATTCTTTACTAACTATTATATTTAATACATTTTAAAATAATTGTTTTTATCCCCCACAAGTTATGTAAAGAAATTATTATTGTTTAATAGATACATAGATATAATTAAATATTATTGTTTAATAGATGCATAGATAAATTAAATATGATTGTTTAATAGATGCATAGATACAATTAAATTTTATTGTTTAATAGATGCATAGATAAATTAAATATGATTGTTTAACAGATCTATCTTCTTTCCCCTATTCCCCTGGCCAGTTCCGTCTGTGGCTGCTTGGCCTGGGCTTCAGCCTGGCGTACGGTTCTATGTTCACGAAGATCTGGTGGGTCCACACCGTCTTCACCAAGAAGGACGACAAGAAGGAGAAGAGGAAGGTAAATAAAGAGGAGTGTAACTGGCTTTCACTCTAGCGTCTTCCCAGTCAAGGGCAGTCTTTGTCTGTCCCCATAGGAGAACCCTTGGAGGTTGTAGATAGCACCTTGTATATGCACTGAAAATGATGTACTTTCCCCAACGTGGTATTATCATTCCACATTTACTCTCTCTCTACTCCCGCTCTTTCTCTCGAGCCCAGTCCTGTTCTGTAGTCGGCCCCTCGGAGAGATCAAGCTAGTCCTCCCAGTTGCCCCACCGTTCTACCCCTCCAATTGGTCCTACTGGTGAAGAGCCTCCCTCAATTAGATGACTCCCTTCCACCCACCCTCCCCCCTCCCTCGCCCCTCCCTCCCCCCCCTCCCTCCCCCTCCCTCCCTCTCTCGCTCCCTCACCCCTCCCTCCCCCTCCCTTCCACCTCCCTCGCCTTCCCTCCTTTTTGGGGGTATTGCGTAAGATCTTTCTCGTTAGAACCTTTGAGATGCAATGATCCTCATTTTGCATTCTGTAAAAGAGGAGATACCTAGTCAGTTTTACAACACTGGGAGGAAACCAGGATACCTTGTCAGTTGTACAACACTGGGAGGAAACCAGGTTATCTAGTCAGTTGTACAACACTGGGAGGAAACCAGGATACCTAGTCAGTTGTACAACACTGGGAGGAAACACTGGGAGGAAACCTTTGTCAGTTGTCCAACACTGGGAGGAAACCAGGATACTTTGTCAGTTGTACAACACTGGGAGGAAACCAGGATACCTAGTCAGTTGTACAACACTGGGAGGAAACCAGGATACCTAGTCAGTTGTACAACACTGGGAGAAACCAGGATACCTAGTCAGTTGTACAACACTGGGAGGAAACCAGGATACCTTGTCAGTTGTCCAACACTGGGAGGAAACCAGGATACTTTGTCAGTTGTACAACACTGGGAGGAAACCAGGATACCTAGTCAGTTGTACAACACTGGGAGGAAACCAGGATACCTAGTCAGTTGTACAACACTGGGAGAAAACCAGGATACCTAGTCAGTTGTCCAACACTGGGAGGAAACCAGGATACCTTGTCAGTTGTACAACACTGGGAGGAAACCAGGATACTTTGTCAGTTTGTACAACACTGGGAGGAAACCAGGATACCTAGTCAGTTGTACAACACTGGGAGGAAACCAGGATACCTAGTCAGTTGTACAACACTGGGAGGAAACCAGGATACCTAGTCAGTTGTACAACACTGGGTGGAAACCAGGATACCTAGTCAGTTGTACAACACTGGGAGGAAACCAGGATACCTTGTCAGTTGTACAACACTGGGAGGAAACCAGGATACCTAGTCAGTTGTACAACTGAATGTCTTCAACTGAAATGTGTCTTCAGACATTTAACCCCTCTGGATCAGGGAGGTGCCGGGGCGCTTCCTTCATCGACATCCACGTCTTCGTTGCCCTGCAGGTTTTTACCTTGTCAACTCGAGGATTCGATCCAGCAACCTTTCCGTCACGGCCCAACACTCTAACCACTAGGCTACCTGCCACACATGTAAAATAGGGTGTGTATGTGTGTGTGATAAATATATTTCTATTTCAAGTAGATAATAGGTGTAAAATGTATTTTCTACTAGTGTTAGGTGATCCTCTACGTTTGCCAAGTCTCATACATTTCCACAGTATCTAGATATGAGGCATGTTTAACCTTTTACTTCTTTGGGCTAAATCAGGGGTCACACACAGCGTTTCTTGGTAGTCTTAATCAAATCTACTTTCATATAAAGGTATACACGTCACACACATGGTTATGGGCTTAAAGAAAGAAGACACCTGTACCATGTCAGATATAGAGTTAAAATATATTACATTTTCAGTTTGAATCCCAATATTACACTTTTTGTACATCACAGAAGACTGAAATATAACACAACCATGTGACATAGAAACACCAATCTGCAGGTTTGTAAGAAATAATATGTATTCATATTAATACAATATTAAAAATACATTAATATTAATAAAATGAAAAATATCTATTAATATTTTTTTTTAAATAATATTTATTAATATTAATAAAATATTTAAAATATATTAATATTAATATAATATTAAAAATATATGAATATTAATATTAAAAATATTAAGAACATTCCACCCATGAGGCCAATAGAGGGCGATTTGGTCATTTAACTGTAGGAAAAGTTTACATTTACTTCCACCTATGTGTTTTTCAACTGAATTACTGGTATATCTACTACTATATAGAAGATAGTGTAGACTATAACTCGGACAATAGATAGTGAATTGTATGTCCATCCCAAATGGCACCCTATTCCCCTTTGTAGTGCACTACATTTGACCAGGGCCCTATAGGGAATAGGGGTGTAGGGTAGGGTGCTCTCCTCGCTTTTTATTTTTCTTCTTTCAAACAGTTACATAAAATACTATGATTACCTATCCATTTTTTTGACGGTGAGCGCTGCTCGTTGGGTTTTTTCTGTGTAAATGTTTACGGCCCAACCAGACGCTCTGGTGGGGGGCAGATTGAATTGAATCTCTGTTTTCTCTGTGAGCTCAGGCTCCAGTCTATTTATGTCATCGTTAATCCCTCACAGTCAAACCGAACGGATGTCTGGGCCTTGGGCCATGATCCCCTGTGTTCATCCACCAAAGGGTTTGTCCAAAATGGGGCCCTATTCCCTATAAAGTACCACTGGTCAACAGTAGTGTACTGACTATATCCCTGGTCAACAGTAGTGTACTGACTATATCCCTGGTCAACAGTAGTGTACTGACTATTTCCCTGGTCAACAGTAGTGTACTGACTATATCCCTGGTCAACAGTAGTGTACTGACTATTTCCCTGGTCAACAGTAGTGTACTGACTATATCCCTGGTCAACAGTAGTGTACTGACTATTTCCCTGGTCAACAGTAGTGTACTGACTATATCCCTGGTCAACAGTAGTGTACTGACTATTTCCCTGGTCAACAGTAGTGTACTGACTATATCCCTGGTCAACAGTAGTGTACTGACTATATCCCTGGTCAACAGTAGTGTACTGACTATATCCCTGGTCAACAGTAGTGTACTGACTATATCCCTGGTCAACAGTAGTGTACTGACTATACCCCTGGTCAACAGTAGTGTACTGACTATACCCCTGGTCAACAGTAGTGTACTGACTATATCCCTGGTCAACAGTAGTGTACTGACTATACCCCTGGTCATCAGTAGTGTACTGACTATATCCCTGGTCAACAGTAGTGTACTGACTATATCCCTGGTCAACAGTAGTGTACTGACTATATCCCTGGTCAACAGTAGTGTACTGACTATATCCCTGGTCAACAGTAGTGTACTGACTATACCCCTGGTCAACAGTAGTGTACTGACTATATCCCTGGTCAACAGTAGTGTACTGACTATACCCCTGGTCATCAGTAGTGTACTGACTATATCCCTGGTCAACAGTAGTGTACTGACTATATCCCTGGTCAACAGTAGTGTACTGACTATATCCCTGGTCATCAGTAGTGTACTGACTATATCCCTGGTCAACAGTAGTGTACTGACTATATCCCTGGTCAACAGTAGTGTACTGACTATACCCCTGGTCAACAGTAGTGTACTGACTATATCCCTGGTCAACAGTAGTGTACTGACTATACCCCTGGTCATCAGTAGTGTACTGACTATATCCCTGGTCAACAGTAGTGTACTGACTATACCCCTGGTCAACAGTAGTGTACTGACTATATCCCTGGTCAACAGTAGTGTACTGACTATATCCCTGGTCAACAGTAGTGTACTGACTATACCCCTGGTCAACAGTAGTGTACTGACTATATCCCTGGTCAACAGTAGTGTACTGACTATATCCCTGGTCAACAGTAGTGTACTGACTATACCCCTGGTCATCAGTAGTGTACTGACTATATCCCTGGTCAACAGTAGTGTACTGACTATACCCCTGGTCAACAGTAGTGTACTGACTATATCCCTGGTCAACAGTAGTGTACTGAGGGATGGTCTAGAGGGGTAGAGGGATGGTCTAGAGGACTAGAGGGATGGTCTAGAGGGATGGTCTAGAGGGGTAGAGGGATGGTTTAGAGGTGTAGAGGGATGTCTAGAGGGGTAGAGGGATGGTCTAGAGGGGTAGAGGGATGGTTTAGAGGTGTAGAGGGATGGTCTAGAGGGGTAGAGGGATGGTCTAGAGGGATGGTCTAGAGGGGTAGAGGGATGGTTTAGAGGTGTAGAGGGATGTCTAGAGGGGTAGAGGGATGGTCTAGAGGGGTAGAGGGATGGTTTAGAGGGGTAGAGGGATGGTCTAGAGGTGTAGAGGGATGGTCTAGAGGGGTAGAGGGATGGTCTAGAGGGGTAGAGGGATGGAGGGATGGTCTAGAGGGGTAGAGGGATGGTCTAGAGGGATGTCTAGAGGGGTAGAGGGATGGTCTAGAGCGATGGTCTAGAGGGATGGTCTAGAGGGATGGTCTAGAGGGATGGTCTAGAGGGATGGTCTAGAGGGTTAGAGGGATGGTCTAGAGGTGTAGAGGGATGGTCTAGAGGGGTAGAGGGATGGTCTAGAGGGGTAGAGGGATGGTCTAGAGGGATGGTCTAGAGGTGTAGAGGGATGGTCTTTGGTTTAAAGGGATGGACTAGAGGTATGGTCTAGAGGACTAGAGGGATGGTCTAGAGGGGTAGAGGGATGGTCTAGAGGGGTAGAGGGATGGTCTAGAGGGGTAGAGGGATGGTCTAGAGGGATGGTCTAGAGGGGTAGAGGGATGGTCTAGAGGGGGTGCTCTAGAGGGTAGAGGGATGGTCTAGAGGGGTAGAGGGATGCTCTAGAGGGGTAGAGGGATGCTCTAGAGGGGTAGAGGGATGCTCTAGAGGGGTAGAGGGATGCTCTAGAGGGGTAGAGGGATGGTCTAGAGGGGTAGAGGGATGCTCTAGAGGGGTAGAGGGATGCTCTAGAGGGGTAGAGGGATGGTCTAGAGGGGTAGAGGGATGCTCTAGAGGGTAGAGGGATGGTCTAGAGGGGTAGAGGGATGCTCTAGAGGGGTAGAGGGATGGTCTAGAGGGATTTCCACAGGTTTGCCCTATTTCCTGGGGAACAGGGTGCCAAAGTAGTGCACTCTTTACTGTAGGCAACAGGGTGCCAAAGTTGTGCACTATAGTTGTGCACTATTTACTGTTTGGAAAAGGGTAGTGCACTATACAGTAGTGCACTATACAGGGAAAAGGGTGCCAAAGAAGTGCCCTATTTACTCTCGGGAAAAGGGTGCCAAAGTAGTGCACTATACAGGGAAAAGGGTGCTAAAGTAGTGCACTATACAGGGTGCCATTCGAAACACCTCCTAACTGACCAGTCCTCCTATATCCCATGATTCCTTGCAGCATCTGGAGCCGTGGAAACTCTACGCCACAGTGGGGGTGCTGCTGATCATCGACGTCCTGTCACTCATGATCTGGCAAATAGTGGATCCTCTACACATCACTGTGGAGGTATGAGTTAGATAGTTGACCCTCTACACATCACTGTGGAGATATGAGTTAGATAGTTGACCCTCTACACATCACTGTGGAGGTATGAGTCAGATAGTTAATCATCTACACATTACTGTGGAGGTATGAGTCAGATAGTTGATCCTCTACACATCACTGTGGAGGTATGAGTCAGATAGTTAATCCTCTAGTCTACACATTACTGTGGAGGTATGAGTCAGATAGTTGATCCTCTAGTCTACACATTACTGTGGAGGTATGAGTCAGATAGTTGATCCTCTAGTCTACACATTACTGTGGAGGTATGAGTCAGATAGTTGATCCTCTAGTCTACACATCACTGTGGAGGTATGAGTCAGATAGTTAATCCTCTAGTCCACACATCACTGTGGAGGTATGAGTCAGATAGTTAATCCTCTAGTCTACACATCACTGTGTAGGTATGAGTCAGATAGTTAATCCTCTAGTCCACACATCACTGTGGAGGTATGAGTCAGATAGTTGATCCTCTACACATCACTGTGGAGGTATGAGTCAGATAGTTGATCCTCTGGTCTACACATCACTGTGGAGGTATGAGTCAGATCAGTGGTGGTCCTAGCTTGGTTCCATGGAGAACCCCTGTTCAGAGGCATTAGTACTCTGCAAAGTTATAGGTGCGCTATTTGATAGATTCCCCTGCCCCCCCTACCTCGGGCTTCCAAAGGGGAGACCTGAGGTCAACCTACCCCCGTCTCCCTACCTCGGGTTTCCAGTGAGGAGACCTGAGGTCAACCTACCCCCGCCTTCCCTACCTCGGGCTTCCATTGAGGAGACCTGAGGTCAACCTACCCCCGTCCCCCTACCTCGGGCTTCCAGCGTGGAGACCTGAGGTCAACTTACCCCGTCCCCTACCTCTGGCTTCCAGTGGGGAGACCTGAGGTCAACCTACCCCCGCCCCCTACCTCCCTACCTCGGGCTTCCAGTGAGGAGACCTGAGGTCAACCTACCCCCTCCCCCTACCTCTGGCTTCCAGTGAGGAGACCTGAGGTCAACCTACCCCCCCCCCCTACCTCGGGCTTCCAGTGAGGAGACCTGCGGTCAACCTACCCCCGCCCTACCTCGGGCTTCCAGTGAGGAGACTTGAGGTCAACCTACCCCCGACCCCTACCTCGGGCTTCCAGTGAGGAGACCTGAGGTCAACATACCCCGCACCCCTACCTCGGTCTTCCAGTGAGGAGACCTGAGGTCAACCTACCCCCGCCCCCCTACCTCGGGCTTCCAGTGGGGAGACCTGAGGTCAACCTACCCCTGTCCCTCTCCCCATCTCATACTTCTGAGTGGGAGACCTTGCCAGGCAGTAGCCTGCCTAGCTCAGAAACTAGAATCAGGGCTCCCACGCTGACAAGGTTAATTTACCCACAGTTCCACACGGTGACATGATATCAATGACTTGACGTGCAAATGAGCGATAGAAAACCGATCGGGCAAATGTCACCATTCCAATTTTTTTTTGTGGGCACCCCGTGCCGCCCCCGGCAGGTTGCCACGGCTGCCCATGTCGCCTATACTTAAATCCTATACCTAATTCCTATACCTAAATCCTATACCTAATTCCTATACCTAAATCCACCACTGAGTCAGACAGTTGATTCTCTAGTCTACACATCACTGTGGAGGTACAGTGGGGCAAAAAAGTATTTAGTCAGCCACCAATTGTGCAAGTTCTCCCACTTAAAAAGATGAGAGAGGCCTGTAATTTTCATCATAGGTACACTTCAACTATGACAGACAAAATTAGGGGGAAAAAATCCAGAAATAGTAGGATTTTTTATGAATTTATTTGCAAATTATGGTGGAAAATTAAGTATTTGGTCACCTACAAACAAGCAAGATTTCTGGCTCTCACAGACCTGTAACTTCTTCTTTAAGAGGCTCCTCTGTCCTCCAATCGTTACCTGTTTTAATGGCACCTGTTTGGACTTGTTATCAGTATAAAAGACACCTGTCCACAACCTCAAACAGTCACACTCCAAACTCCACTATGGCCAAGACCAAAGAGCTGTCAAAGGACACCAGAAACAAAATTGTAGACCTGCACCAGGCTGGGAAGACTGAATCTGCAATAGGTAAGCAGCTTGGTTTGAAGAAATCAACTGTGGGAGCAATTATTAGGAAATGGAAAACATACAAGACCACTGATAATCTCCCTCGATCTGGGGCTCCACGCAAGATCTCACCCCGTGGGGTCAAAATGATCACAAGAACGGTGAGCAAAAATCCCAGAACCACACGGGGGGACCTAGTGAATGACCTGCAGAGAGCTGGGACCAAAGTAACAAAGCCTACCATCAGTAACACACTACGCCGCCAGGGACTCAACTCCTGCAGTGCCAGACGTATCCCCCTGCTTAAGCCAGTACATGTCCAGGCCCGTCTGAAATTTGCTAGAGAGCATTTAGATGATCCAGAAGAAGATTGGGAGAATGTCATATGCTCAGATGAAACCAAAATATAAGTTTTTGGTAAAAACTCAACTCGTCGTGTTTGGAGGACAAAAAATGCTGAGTTGCATCCAAAGAACACCATACCTACTGTGAAGCATGGGGGTGGAAACAACATGCTTTGAGGCTGTTTTTCTGCAAAGGGACCAGGACGACTGATCCGTGTAAAGGAAAGAATGAATGGGGCCATGTATCGTGAGATTTTGAGTGAAAACCTCCTTCCATCAGCAAGGGCATTGAAGATTAAACGTGGCTGGGTCTTTCAGCATAACAATGATCCCAAACACACTGCCTGGGCAACGAAGGAGTGGCTTCGTAAGAAGCATTTCAAGGTCCTGGAGTGGCCTAGCCAGTCTCCAGATCTCAAACCCATAGAAAATCATTGGAGGGAGTTGAAAGTCCGTGTTGCCCAGCAACAGCCCCAAAACATCACTGCTCTAGAGGAGACCTGCATGGATGAATGGGCCAAAATACCAGCAACAGTGTGTGAAAACCTTGTGAAGACTTACAGAAAACGTTTGACCTCTGTCATTGCCAACAAAGGGTATATAACAAAGTATTGAGATAAACTTTTGTTATTGACCAAATACTTATTTTCCACCATAATTTGCAAATAAATTCATTAAAAATCCTACAATGGGATTTTGGGGATTTTTTTTTTCTCATTTTGTCTGTCATAGTTGAAGTGTACCTATGATGAAAATTACCGGCCTCTCTCATCTTTTTAAGTGGGAGAACTTGCACAATTGGTGGCTGACTAAATACTTTTTTGCCCCACTGTATGAGTCATGACTCCCCGTCTCTTCTCATCTCCTCTCTTCTCTTGTCTCTTCCTCTCTCTTCTCTTTCTCTCTCTCTTTCAGTCCTCCTCTCACTCTCTCTCTCTCTGTCTCTTTCTGTCCTCTCTTCTCTCGTCTCTCTCTCTCTCTCTTTCTGTCCTCTCTTCTCTCGTCTCTCTCTGTCTCTTTCTGTCCTCTCTTTTCTTCTCTCGCCTCTCCCCTTCCTGTTTGTTTTCAGAGCTGCATCACTATTGGTTAACTCCAGACTATGAAGGAATAAACAAAACAAATTGTGAATCTTTCAAAATCATTATGAAATATAATGTGTACATGGATATAGTGCAGAAGCCTTGAGATAACATTATTCCTCTGTTCTGTTTTAGTGCAGAAGCCTTGAGATCACATTATTCCTCTGTTTGTCTGAGTAGAAGTTTGTGAGAGAGGCCCCTAAAGGAGATCTGGATGTTCTGATCCAACCTCTGCTGGAACACTGCAGCTCAGACAAGATGAATACTTGGCTTGGTAAGGAGATGGGAAGGGAGGGAGGGAGGGAGGGAGGGAGGGGGGAGGGAGGGAGGGGGGAGGGAGGGAGGGAGGGAGGGAGGGAGGGAGGGAGGGAGGGAGGGAGGGAGGGAGGGAGGGAGGGAGAAGGTAAGAGAGGCGGGAGAGAGGAAGGGTTGGTAAGGAAAAAGGGTAGATAAGTAGGGATGGTGGAGGGGAGGGGGAGGGAGAGAGAAAGAGAGAGGGAGGCTTGGTAAGGAAAAAGGGAGGGAGAGAAGGAAGTGGGAAGGGAGGGAGGGAGGGAGGGTGGAGGGGTGGATGGGGAGGGAGAGAAAGAAAGGAATGGAGGGAGGCTTGATAAGGAGAGAGGGAGAGGGAGGGAGAGAGGGAGGAAGGGAGAGAGAGGAATGGAGGGAGGCTTGGTAAGGAGAGAGAGAGAGATGAAGGGAGAGAGATTGAAGAAGGGATGCTTGGTAAGGAAAGAGGGAGGGAGGCTTAGTAAGATGAGAGGGAGACTTGCTAAGGAGAGAGGGAGGGAGGCTTGGTAAGATGAGAGGGAGGGAGACTTGCTAAGGAGAGAGGGAGGGAGACTTGGTAAGGAGAGAGGGAGGCTTGGTAAGGAGAGAGGGAGACTTGCTAAGGAGAGAGGGAGGGAGGCTTGTAAGATGAGAGGGAGGGGGCTTGCTAAGGAGAGAGGGAGACTTGCTAAGGGGAGAGGGAGACTTGGTAAGGAGAGAGGGAGACTTGCTAAGGAGAGAGGGAGGCTTGGTAAGGAGAGAGGGAGACTTGGTAAGGAGAGAGGGAGGCTTGGTAAGGAGAGAGGGAGACTTGGTAAGGAGAGAGGGAGACTTGGTAAGGAGAGAGGGAGGCTTGGTAAGGAGAGAGGGAGACTTGGTAAGGAGAGGGGGCTCAGCCTCTGTACCACCAGTACATTAAACCCATCTGTTAATATCTTACCTTTAACATGAGGCCTGAGTCTGGAGCTACTGCCAGTGAACACTAAAAACCTAGTTCCCCCTCCCTCCCTCCCTCCCTCCCCTCCCTCCCTCCCTCCCTCCCTCCCTCCCTCCCTCCCTCTCTAGGGGTGGTGTATGGTTATAAGGGCTTGCTGCTGCTCCTGGGGATTTTCTTGGCTTATGAGACCAAGTCTATATCTACAGAGAAGATCAATGACCACCGCGCTGTGGGCATGGCCATCTACAACGTCTCAGTAAGTATTTCTGTGTGTGTGTGTGTGTGTGTGTGTGTGTGTGTGTGTGTGTGTGTGTGTGTGTGTGTGTGTGTGTGTGTGTGTGTGTGTGTGTGTGTGTGTGTGTGTGTGTGTATGTGTGCGTGCGTGCGTGCTCTGTAGTCATGAGCAGTATTTCTCTGTGTGTGTGTGTGTGTGTGTGTGTGTGTGTGTGTGTGTGTGTGTGTGTGTGTGTGTGTGTGTGTGTGTGTGTGTGTGTGTGTGTGTGTGTCCGCGGGTGTGGGTGTGTGTATGAGCGTGTGTGTGTGTGTCTGCTGTGTGTGTGTGTGTGTGTATGTGTGCGTGCGTGCTCTGTAGTCATGAGCAGTATTCCTGTGTGTGTATGAGCGAGTGTGTGTGTGTGTGTGTACTGTAGTCATGGTATTTCTGTTACATTTATTTAGTATTTAGTCATTTGTATGACACAGGGCTGAACTACACTGTTTTTTGGAACAAGATACGTTCAAGAGGTGTAACTTGTATTTTCAAATTACTTCTCAATATCATTTTTTTTATGGCGGTTCACAATTTTGTGGCCCCCTTTCTCCTTGCATTGGTTTCTGATGGCACTATGGTGTGATAAGAGCGTCCCCTAAATGAACTAAATATAATAGTATATGTAAAAAATTAACAATTGCAAAGCATGCTGATTATTATTCTAATGAGCTCTACCCAGTGTGCTTTGCAGTTCATTTTCACATGCTGTATGTGACTCGTTTCAGAAAACTAGATTTCATTTCTTCTTCGTTGTTTGAACTTTCAACTGTCAATGCAACAACTGTCGATATACAGTTGAAGTCGGAAGTTTAGCCAAATACATTTAAACTCAGTTTTTCCTGACATTTAATCCTGGTAAAAATTCCCTTTCTTAGGTCAGTTAGGATCACCACTTTATTTTAAGAATGTGAAATGTCAGAATAACAGTAGAGAGAATGATTTATTTCAGCTTTTATTTATATCATCACATTCCCAGTGGGTCAGAAGTTAACATAAACTCAATTAGTATTTGGTAGCGTTGCCTTTAAATTGTTTAACTTGGGTCAAATGTTTTCGGTACCCTTCCCACAATAAGTTGGGTGAATTTTGGCCCATTCCTCCTGACAGAACTGGTGTAACTGAGTCAGGTTTGTAGGCCTCCTTGCTCGCACACACTTTTTCCAGATCTGCCCACAAAGTTTCTATAGGATGGAGGTCAGTGCTATTGGAGTGCTTTGAGGCCACTCCAATACCTTGACTTTATTGTCCCAAAGCCATTTTGCCACAACTTTGGAAGTGTGCTTGGGGTCTTTGTCCATTTGGAAGATCCATTTGCGACCAAGCTTTAACTTCCTGACTGATGTCTTGAGATGTTGCTTCAATATATCCACATAATTTTCCTATCTCATGATGCTATCTATTTTGTGAAGTGCACCAGTGCCTCCTACAGCAAAGCACCCCCACAACATGATGCTGCCACCCCTGTGCTTCACGGTTGGGATGGTGTTCTTCGGCTTGCAAGCATCCCCCTTTTTTCTCCAAACATAACGATGGTCATTATGGCCAAACAGTTCTATTTTTGTTTCATCAGACCAGAGGACATTTCTCCAGCTGCAAACCATAGTCTGGCTTTTTTTATGGCGGTTTTGGAACAGTGGCTTCTTCATTGCTGAGCGGCCTTTCAGGTTATGTCGATATAAGACTCGTTTTACTGTGGATATAGATACTTTTGTACCTGTTTCCTCCAGCATCTTCACAAGGTTCTTTGCTGTTGTTCTGGGATTGATGTGCACTTTTCACACCAAAGTACATTCATCTCTAGGAGACAGAACGCGTCTCCTTCCTGAGGGGTATGACGGCTGCGTGGTCCCATGGTGTTTATACTTGCGTACTATTGTTTGTACAGATGAATGTGGTACCTTCAGGTGTTTGGAAATTGCTCCCAAGGATGAACCAGCATGCGGAGGTCTACCATTTTTTTCTGAGGTCTTGGCTGATTTCTTTAGATTTTCCCATGATGTCAAGCACAGAGGCACTGAGTTTGAAGGTAGGCCTTGAAATACATCCAGAGGTACACCTCCAATTGACTCAAATTATGTCAATTAGCCTATCAGAAGTTTCTAAAGCCATGACATAATTTTCTGGAATTTTCCAAGCTGTTTGAAGGCACAGTCAACTTAGTGTATGTAAACTTCTGACCCACTAGAATTGTGATTTATAAGTGAATTATAAGTTAAACAATGTCTGTAAACAATTGTTGGAAAAATTACTTGTGTCATGCACAAAGTAGATGTCCTAACTGACTTGCCAAAACTATAGTTTCTTATCAAAATATTTGTGGAGTGGTTGAAAAACGAGTTTTAACGTTCTAACGACTGTTGACATCTAGTGGAAGCCTTAGGAAGTGCAATAGACACTGTATATTGGATAAGCAAAGACTTGAAAACCTACAAACCTCAGATTTCCCACTTCCTGTTTGGATTTTTTTCTCAGGTTTCTGCCTGCCATATGAGTTCTGTTATACTCACAGACATCATTCAAACAGTTTTAGAAACTTCAGAGTGTTTTCTGTCCAAATCTACTAATGGTATCCATATCTTAGCTTCTGGGCCTGAGTAGCAGGTAGTTTACTCTGGGCACCTTATTCATCCAAGCTACTCAATACTGCCCCCAGCCATAGGAAGTTTAATGACTCCAACCTAAGTGTATGTAACCTTCCGATATCAACTGTAGCTGGTAAATTCACTCTGCCTATCTACTCCATTTTCAGAGCATTCTCGTCTGAGTGTGTCAGAGCGCAGAACAACTGACAATTTTACGAACGCTCAACACCCGTTGAATATGGCCAGTGTCAGTAAAAGTTGGCAAAAAAACGAATTAAATTATTTCCAGCAGCACAGTTGCAGTCACCAACACTCTGGATAACATAAAAACAGCCTAACCAGCTCTGCTGGTGGGAGTAAAATGGTCAGAGGGAGCTGTTCTCTCATTTGTGTCTGGAGGTAGCTAGCCAGCTAGCCAACGTTAGCCAGTTAGCTTCGGTGCTTGACTGCTGTTGTTAGGTCAGAACGCTCGGATCAACTCTACTCCTCGGCTAAAGAGTCCAGTGTCCGCTCTGAACACTCCGAGAGCGAAACTAGACAAGCAAATGTAGCTAGAATAGACAACCAAATGGCTCGGAGATACGAATAATAAGATTATACACGTAACGTTAGCTAGTGAGCCAGCTAGCAAACATTAGCTAGCTACAGTTGGTAAACAATGAACCATAATCCCAACTCTTGATGATACTACCCAGCATGAATCTGCAGGTAGCTAACCAACCAGGTTCAATGTTAGCTAGCTAACATTAGGCTATAGCTAGCCAAGCAAATGGCTCTGAGATACAAATAATAAGATCTTACACATAATTTTTAGCTAGCGAGCCAGCCAGCTAAAGTTAGCTAGCTAGCTAACAGTGCACTTCAACTTAAATTGAAACCACTTTTTGTCAAAATTAGAAACGTGTAATATCTAAAAATGTAGCTAGCTAGACTATCTTACCTGTATACATCATTCATGGATGAACGTGTCTCCTGTCGGATGCCATGGTTGCCCTTTAGTTTGTAGATGTAATCCAGAGACATGTGTTTTCTCCATCTCCCCTTAGCTATCATACTCGAATTCTACTGATTTCAAAACTCGGTCCTCCAGAAAGTGGAGAGCAACACTTATGCGGTTTTCCTACACGACAGGATTAACTAGACATACCAGCTCAAATAGACAGACGCGTGCTATATGGCAAACTCAATTCAATCCAAAATCATTTCTCGGCATGTCCAGCCCACTCATTATCTCAGCCAATCATGGCTCAGGGGAAGGTTGCTCACTTTTTCTATGGGTCAACCAACTAGGCTCGTAATTTAACAGTTTTATTCTAATTTTCTTCACAACAAAAACAACCACATTTTGATCAAATAAAAAAGTTTATGTTCAAAAGGCTTTCCTGTGAAGTGGTGACCAGCAACATGCGCCTAGTTTTACCAAATAGGGCTTTGGGCAGCAGGTAGCCTAGTGGTTAGAGCGTTGGGCCAGTAGCCGAAAGGTTGCTGGATCGAATCCCCGAGCTGACAAGGTAAAAATCTGTAATTCTGCCCCTGAGCAAGGCAGTTAACCCACTGTTCCCTGGGCATCGAGGACGTTGATTAAGGCAGCCCCACGCATCTGTCTGATTCTGTCTGATTCAGATGGGTTGGGTTAAATGCAAAAGACATGGTTGAATATATTCAGTTGAACAACTGACTAGGTATCCCCCTTTCCCTATCTTCTGTATACCACCCCTACCTTGTCACAACACGACTAATTGGCTCAAGGAAAGAAATGTAATAAATGTACTTTTTAACAATGCACACCTGTTAATTGAAATGCATTCCAGGTAACTACCTCATAAAGCTGGTTGAGAGAATACAAAGCTGTCATCAAGGCAAAGGGTCGCTACTTTGAAGAATCTAAAATCTATTTTGATTTGTTTAATACTTGTTTGGTTACTACATGAGTCAGGAAACTACAACATTTCTCCCCCCAATGTCGCGTTAATGCAATTCCACAGAATACACAACATGTGCAGCAACAGATTGGCAGAAAACAAAATAGCACATTATCCAAACAGGTTGTTGGATGGATGCCTTTTAGTCTAGCATATTTACCTCTAGAATATTTACTTCACACAAAGTCGCCATAAATTCAAAGTACACAGCATAATTGACACTGTCAGACTGCACACGCAGGCACCCCTGCAGGGAATTTGGGCCACCATGAAAAGATATCACATTGGGCCCCACCACCACAGGCCACACCAACCCTGCACAATTGCCTGTAACCACACACCTCCAGAACCCAATCGACCCGTCCACAGCTTTAAATAACTCTACCTGTAACCATGGGGATGGGGATGGGGAGACAGGGCTGGTTCAGGGGTATGGGGATGGGGAGACAGGGCTGGTTCAGGGGTATGGGGAGACAGGGCTGGTTCAGGGGATGGGGACAGGGCTGGTTCAGGGGGATGGGGAGACAGGGCTGGTTCAGGGGGATGGGGAGACAGGGCTGGTTCAGGGGGATGGGGAGACAGGGCTGGTTCAGGGGGATACTGGTTTAGGGGGATGGGGAGACAGGGCTGGTTCAGGGGGATGGGGAGACAGGGCTGGTTCAGGGGGATGGGGATGTGGATGTGGAGACAGGGCTGGTTCAGGGGGATGGGGAGACAGGGCTGGTTCAGGGGGATGGGGAGACAGGGCTGGTTCAGGGGGATGGGGATGTGGAGACAGGGCTGGTTCAGGGGTATGGGGATGGGGAGACAGGGCTGGTTCAGGGGTATGGGGAAACAGGGCTGGGCTGGTTCAGGGGTATGGGGAGACAGGGCTGGTTCAGGGGTATGGGGAGACAGCGCTGGTTCAGGGGGATGGGGAGACAGGGAGATTCAGGGGGATGGGGAGACAGGGAGGTTCAGGGGGATGGGGAGACAGGGCTGGTTCAGGGGGATGGGGAGACAGGGAGGTTCAGGGGGATGTGGAGACAGGGCTGGTTCAGGGGGATGGGGAGACAGGGCTGGTTCAGGGGGATGGGGAGACAGGGCTGGTTCAGGGGTATGGGGAGACAGGGCTGGTTCAGGGGGATGGGGAGACAGGGCTGGTTCAGGGGGATGTGAGGACAGGGCTGGTTCAGGGGGATGGGGAGACAGGGCTGGTTCAGGGGGATGGGGAGACAGGACTGGTTCAGGGGGATGGGGAGACAGGACTGGTTCAGGGGGATGGGGAGACAGGGCTGGTTCAGGGGGATGGGGAGACAGGGCTGGTTCAGGGGGATGGGGAGACAGGACTGGTTCAGGGGGATGGGGAGACAGGGCTGGTTCAGGGGGATGGGGAGACAGGGCTGGTTCAGGGGATGGGGAGACAGGGCTGGTTCAGGGGGATGGGGAGACAGGGCTGGTTCAGGGGGGGATGGGGAGACAGGGCTGGTTCAGGGCTAGGGGATGGGGAGACAGGGCTGGTTCAGGGGGATGGGGAGACAGGGCTGGTTCAGGGGGATGGGGAGACAGGGCTGGTTCAGTGGGATGGGGAGACAGGACTGCTGAGCCTGAAGCTGTATCTGTTGGGCCTGGCACCAGGCAAGGACAACTGATTTACTATGAATAGCTTGCTAAAAGTTTTCCTGCATCGATTAAATGTCGGCTAAAAGAAGAGTGAAATGTAAACACTAAGAATTTTCTGTGAAGATATTAAGTAACTAAATGTTAGGGAAGCAAAAGTAGCCTATTTCACTACGGACTAAGCTAACAGGTTCATTTACACCACTCACTGACGACACCCACCTTCCATGGTGAAACATTGGGTGACATACTGTCGTCCTTTCTGTTCTCTCTTCGGTCTTTCTCTTCTTTTTTTTCGTTTTTGGAAGCCAGATTTGGGCTCTTTACTTTTTGTTGTTGTTGTTGCCAAAAACCGTTAGTTGTATTAGTGCATTTTAAATCAAATATTATATTAATGAATCGTCCTAACTTTCCCCTCTGTACACAATACTTCCGAATGCTGCTCAGAGTTCTCATCAGAATTGAAAGTTCGATCCCAGATTGACCGAGGAAACAGCCATTGGCCCTAGAAAAATCGTTGAGACAGGACAACTCACTTTAGTTATTATGATCAACGGAATGATGAACATATTGGAATAAATAAAACTAATGCAATTGAAGGCGTATATCAAATTCTTGCTTTTATACTGAAACTCCCAAAATCATAACCCACTGTTATTTGAAACTAATTAAAAGCATAAATCACTTGTGATCACCTAGATTATAATTTCAGTAGGACTACCGGTTGGATTGTGACAGCGCCACCGCGCTGTTTTGAGACAAGCGTTGAGGGCTAATCTACTGTACATAAATCAATCAATGTCAGATCTTTATTTTCACTGAATCTCCGTTTGGATATTTGGTAACAATTAGGCTGTGGAAATATTAGCTAATGATCATCTGTATTCTAGTTTTGCTCATATATTAATAAGTGATCAGAACATTTTGATAGCATGTTATGAAAGTGGATTTGGCAGTTCACTCGCGCAGTAGCCTGTCCTACCGACCAATAGCATGTGATTTGTCTGATAATAAATAAATGTGATTTTGTTTCACTGAATCAGTCTGTATATTTTGGTCAATTGATCTCTGTCTGGACAAGTGCAAACGGCAGCTCATTTATTAGTTTGCTCATCTATCACAGATCAGAAACATTTAGCGTGTAACACTGTAGCGTAAACCAAGAGTATTATGTATCCATTGACTCTCCTAGTTACCTTATATAGAGCCTAGGATATTTTCCTATATTCCCAATCTCACTGAAACCCACAATCCAGACTCATTTTATTCTGTAATCCCATAGGTTGCATTATTAAAGCACGTCTCACCTGCATGTAAAAATACCTCCCGACCACTTCTCTGGTCGAGAGCAAGCAGAATCATACGCCTACTTGTAGCTGAGGTTGCAGAATCATACTCCTACTTGTAGCTGAGGTTGCAGAATCATACGCCTACTTGTAGCTGAGGTTGCAGAATCATACTCCTACTTGTAGCTGAGGTTGCAGAATCATACTCCTACTTGTAGCTGAGGTTGCAGAATCATACGCCTACTTGTAGCTGAGGTTGCAGAATCATACGCCTACTTGTAGCTGAGGTTGCAGAATCATACGCCTACTTGTAGCTGAGGTTGCAGAATCATACGCCTACTTGTAGCTGAGGTTGCAGAATCATACGCCTACTTGTAGCTGAGGTTGCAGTATCATACGCCTACTTGTAGCTGAGGTTGCAGAATCGGTTGAAAAGGATGTTCTGCCTGCCCCTACGCCATCACTTTGGAGGGCAGCCTGCCTGCACCTCGCCATCACTTTAGAGGGCAGCCTGCCTGCACCTCACCATCACTTTAGAGGGCAGCCTGCCTGCACCTCACCATCACTTTAGAGGGCAGCCTGCCTGCACCTCACCATCACTTTAGAGGGCAGCCTGCCTGCACCTCACCATCACTTTAGAGGGCAGCCTGCCTGCACCTCACCATCACTTTAGAGGGCAGCCTGCCTGCACCTCACCATCACTTTAGAGGGCAGCCTGCCTGCACCTCACCATCACTTTAGAGGGCAGCCTGCCTGCACCTCACCATCACTTTAGAGGGCAGCCTGCCTGCAGAGTGCTCATTGCCAGCCGGGTAGCATTGATTTTCCTCACAAATGTCGTAATAGATTTTCCAGAATATGTGACTTGCGCCATCATAATCAGTCACATTGGAGTTTTGAAAAGAGAAGAATGTTAGTTTTCTAATGAGACCACCGGGATCTATCTACTCTAAATAATAAATCATAAGCTCTCTGCCTGCCATTACAGGCTGTGTCACCAAAACCATGTTTCTGAGAAAAGATCCTGTCAAGGTTCGCGATGACATTTATTCAAATAAATAATAACAATAAATAATAACTACTATTTACTTCTCCTCACACACACACACACACACACACACACACACACACACACACACACACACACACACACACACACACACACACACACACACACACACACACACAGAGACTAGGGAGGAGTTTTGATAGTGCAGATAAGAGAGTGGAAAGCCTGACGTGATGTGTTACTAAGCTAACATCCACCGAACTGATGTGAAAGTGATTCATTCTATGTTTATAAGATTAATAACTATATTAATATTTACACTCTGAATTTGGCAATAAGACATACAGATTATGAAAGCAAAGACATTGTTTTGTTAAAAACAGATAAAACCCCAAACGATGATTATTCATCCCATCCTGTTGAAGGCGATGTTACAATGGCTTATCTTTAGGCATACAGCCAGTAGCCATCCACTGGGAACAGACGTCATTTCAACATCTATTCCATGTTGGGTCACTGTCATTTTCTGTGTAATTCTATGTATATATATGGATGATAAACACGTTGACAGAGTCTATTTTTCTGTGTAATTCCAAAATGATCAATCATCTTCGCCAGGTAGCCTGTTGTTCTGGCGAAGATGAGTCAGTAGTAGATTGCTAAACGTTTATATGTCTGTCTGTCTGTCTGTCTCACTCACTCACTCACTCACTCTCTGGGGAGTCGACCTGTATGTGTGAGACAGAGAGATAAAGACATGGTATAGAGGTGGTATTGGAGGTGTACCTGTGGATGTATTTCAAGGCCTACCTTCAAACTCAGTGCCTCTTTGCTTGACATCATGGGAAAATCAAAAGAAATCAGCCCAGAAAGAAATTGTAGACCACCAAAAGTCTGGTTCATCCTTGGGAGCAATTTCCAAACACCTGAAGGTACCATGTTCATCTGTACAAACAATAGTACCCAAGTATAAACACTATGGGACCACGCAGCCATCATACTGCTCAGGAAGGAGACGCTTTTGACCCACTGGGAATGTGATGAAAGAAATAAAAGCTGAAATAAATAATTTTCTCTATTATTATTCTGACATTTCACATTCTTAAAATAAAGTGGTGATCCTAACTGACCTAAGACAGGGAATTCTTATTAGGATTAAATGTCAGGAATTGTGAAAAACTGAGTTAAATGTATTTGGCTGAAGGTGTATGTTTATAAATTTCCGACTTCAACTGTACATAGTCAATGTTAGGCTTCGAGGGGTCTCCTACGGTAGGTACACCTGTAGCTCAACTCTTGGCAGTAGTACTGTAAACTACTTTATCACTGACCTCAACCCAGTCTACCAAAGCTTTCAAAATCAGCCCACTGACATCCCTATCAGATCACAGCAAAATCACAGTCTACTTCAACAGAGCAATACTCAATCATAAGAAATGCTACAGATGGAAGGAAAATAGTGTGGAAAACCTACCAAAAAACAATTAGGCAACGACAAATTCAATCCCTTTAAGTCTACTTCCTGGACAAAACATTCCACTATAATAGTGAAGATGTAAACTTGGCAGTAGAAAACCTAAACAATGTATTTGACCTCTCAGCTTCCCTATCAAATAAAAATAAAAATCAAGCAGACAACCAAAGAAAATGAACAAATGACAAATGGCGCCGGAGAGGAAAACTGAAGTTTTATGGGTTCTTAACTAACCTATTTTGTTAATTTTTTTGCATTGTTTGTAACTTATTTTCTACATAATGTTGCTGCTACCGTGTCTTACGACCGAAAAGAGCTTCGGGACATCAGAACATCAGAACAGAACATCAGAACAGTGATTACTCACCTCAAACCGGACGAAGAATTTTTCTTTAATGAGTCAGACGAGAGGGATTTACTCCAGACACTCGAACAGGCCCTCATCCCCTTCATTCACAGGAGAAAGAGACAGAGGTATCACGGAAAGAGATCGAGGTGCCTTGTGAGGACGAGTGGCTAATCTGCCTTTGCCATCAGTACTATTGGCCAACGTACAATCGCTGGATAATAAAAATGGACAAACTAAAAACCCATATATCCTACCAACGGGACATTAAAAACTGTAATATCTTATGTTTCACCGAGTTGTGGCTGAACGATGACATGATTAACATACAGCTGGTGGGTTATAAGCCGTACCGGCAGGATAGAACAGCAGGATAGAACAGCAGGATAGAACAGCAGGATAGAACAGCAGGATAGAACAGCAGGATAGAACAGCAGGATAGAACAGCAGGATAGAACAGCAGGATAGAACAGCAGCCTCTGGTAAGTCAAGGGGTGGTGGTCTATGTATATTTGTAAACAACAGCTGATGCACGATATCTAAGGAAGTCTCGAGGTTTTGCTCGCCTGAGGTAGAGTATCTCATGATAAGCTGTAGACCACACTATTTACCCTTGAACGTTTTCATCTATATTCTTCACAGCAGTCTATTTACCACCACACAATGATGCTGCACTAAGACCGCACTCAATGAACTGCAAACAGGAAAACACTCATCCAGAGGCGGCGCTCCTAGTGGTCAGAGACTTTAATGCAGGGAAACTTAAATCCGTTTTACTACATTTCTATCAGCATGTTAAATGTGCAACCAGATGGGAAAAAACTTTAGACCACCTTTACTCCACACACAGAGACGTGTGCAAATCTCTCCCTCGCCCTCCATTTGGCAAATCTGACCATAATTATATCCGCCTGATTCCTGCATACAAGCAAAAACTAAAGCAGGAAGCACCAGTTACTCGGACAATAAAAAAGTGGTCAGATGAAGCAGATGCTAAACTACAGGACTGTTTAGCTATCACAGACTGGAATATGTTCCGGGATTCTTCCGATGGCATTGAGGAGTCCACCACATCAGTCACTGGCTTCATCAATAAGTGCATCGATGACGTTGTCTCCACAGTGACTGTTCGTACATACCCCAACCAGAAGCCATGGATTACAGGCAACATCCGCACTGAGCTAAAGGGTAGAGCTGCTGCTTTCAAGGAGCGGGACTCTAACCCGAAGCTTATAGGAAATCCCGCTGTGCCCTCCGACAGACCATCAAACAGGCAACGTGTCAATACAGGGCTAAGATCGTATCGTACTACACCGGTTCTGACGCTCGTCGGATGTGGCAGGGCTTGCAAACTGTTACAGACTACAAAGGGAAGCACAGCCGAGAGCTGCCCAGTGGCACGAGCCTACCAAACGAGGTAAATTACTTCTGTGCTCGCGTCGAGGCAAGTAACACTGAAACATTCATGAGAGCATCAGCTGTTCCCGACGACTGTGTGATCACGCTCTCCGCAGCCGATGTGAGTAAGCCCTTTAAACAGGTCAACATTCACAAGGCCACAGGACCAGACGGATTAGCAGGACGTGTACCCCAGAGCATGCGCTGACCAACTGGCAAGTGTCTTCACTGACATTTTCAACCTCTCTCTTTCTGAGTCTGTAATACCAACATGTTTCAAGCAGACCACCATAGTCCCTGTGCCCAAGAACACTAAGGTAACCTGCCTAAATGACTACCGACCCGTAGCACTCACGTCTGTACCCATTAAGTGCTTTGAAAGGCTGGTCATGGCTCACAACAACAACATTATCCCAGAAACCCTAGACCCACTCCAATTTGCATACTGCCCCAACAGATCCACAGATGCTGCATTGCTATTCCACTCCACACTGCCCTTTCACACAAAAGGAACACCATAGTACCGTCAAAGCTCATCACTAAGCTAAGGACCCTGGGGCCCCTCAGGGGTGCGTGCTCAGTCCCTTCCTGTACTCCCTGTTCACTCATGACTGCTCTGCAAGGCACGACTCCCAACACCATCATTAAGTTTGCCGATGACACAACAGTGGTAGGCCTGATCACTGACAACGACGAGACAGCCTATAGGGAGGAGGTTACAGACCTGAACGTGTGGTGCAAGAACAACAACCTCAACATGATCAAGATAAAGGAGATCATTGTGGCCTACAGGATAAGGAGGACCGAGGACCGACTCCATTCTAATCGAGCTGCAGAATTGGCATGGATCCTCAAATCCTCAAGAAAGTTTTACAGCTGCACCATCGAGAGCATCACTGCCTGGTATGGCACCTGCTCGGCATCTGACCGCAAGGCACTACAGAGGGTAGTGCGTACAGCCCAGTACATCACTGGGGCCAAGCTTCCTGTCATCCAGGAGCTCGGTACCGGGCGGTGTCAGAGGAAAGCCCTAAAAATTGTCAAAGACTCCAGCCACCCTAGTCATAGACTGTTCTCTCTGCTACAGCACGACAAGCAGTACCGGAGCACCAAGTCTAGGTCCAAGAGGCTTCTAAACAGCTTCTACCCCCAAGTCATAAGACTCCTGAACATCTAATCAAATGGATTCCCAGACTATTTACATCTCCCCCTTCTACACCGCTGCTACTCTCTGTTATCATCTATACATAGTGACTTTAATAACTCTACCTACATGTACATATTACCTCAACTAACAGGTGCTGCTACTCTCTGTTATCATCTATACATAGTGACTTTAATAACTCTACCTACATGTACATATTACCTCAACTAACAGGTGCTGCTACTCTCTGTTATCATCTATACATAGTGACTTTAATAACTCTACCTACATATATTACCTCAACTAACCTCAACTAACCGGTGCCCCCACACGTTGACTCTGTACCGGTACCCCCCTGTATATAGTCTGTATATAGTCTCATTATTGTTATTTTACTGCTGCTCTGTAATTACTTTTATTTCTTATTTTCTTTTGGTATTTTTCTTAAAACTGCATTGTTGGTTAAGGGCTTCTAAGTCAGCATTTCCCTGTATTGTTGTATTCGGTGACAAATACAATTTGATTTGGTTTGAAATGGTTTCAAGAAGAATGGAAAAAAATCTAAGAAAGATATTGACAAAACTATCCAACCTAAAACATAGAGACACAGAAAATCTGAGCCT
>NC_056441.1:8476729-8486729 GCF_018296145.1 Oncorhynchus tshawytscha | reverse complement strand
CATTGCTGTAGCTCTGACACCTTCCACCACAGATGGGATCTCTCCTGGTCTGATAAACACTGCTCCTAGCTCTGACACCTTCCACCACAGATGGAATCTCTCCTGGTCTGATAAACATCGCTGTAGCTCTGACACCTTCCACCACAGATGGAATCTTTCCTGGTCTGATAAACACTGCTCCTAGCTCTGACACCTTCCACCACAGATGGGATCTCTCCTGGTCTGATAAACACTGCTCCTAGCTCTGACACCTTCCACCGCAGATGGGATCTCTCCTGGTCTGATAAACATCGCTGTAGCTCTGACACCTTCCACCATAGATGGAATCTCTCCTGGTCTGACAAACATCGCTGTAGCTCTGACACCTTCCACCACAGATGGGATCTCCTGGTCTGATAAACATCGCTGTAGCTTTGACACCTTCCACCACAGATGGAATCTCTCCTGGTCTGATAAACATCGCTGTAGCTTTGACACCTTCCACCACAGATGGGATCTCTCCTGGTCTGATAAACACTGCTCCTAGCTCTGACACCTTCCACCACAGATGGGATCTGTCCTGGTCTGATAAGCATCGCTGTAGCTCTGACACCTTCCACCACAGATGGGATCTCCTGGTCTGATGAACATCGCTGTAGCTTTGACACCTTCCACCACAGATGGAATCTCTCCTGGTCTGATAAACATCGCTGTAGCTCTGACACCTTCCACCACAGATGGGATCTCCTGGTCTGATAAACATCGCTGTAGCTTTGACACCTTCCACCACAGATGGGATCCATAAACATCGCTGTAGCTCTGACACCTTCCACCACAGATGGAATCTCTCCTGGTCTGATAAACATCGCTGTAGCTCTGACACCTTCCACCACAGATGGGATCTCTCCTGGTCTGATAAACACTGCTCCTAGCTCTGACACCTTCCACCACAGATGGGATCTCCTCCATCGCTGGCTCTGACAAACAGATGGGATCTCCTGGTCTGATGAACATCGCTCTTTGACACCTTCCACCACAGATGGGATCTCCTGGTCTGATAAACATCGCTGTAGCTTTGACACCTTCCACCACAGATGGAATCTCTCCTGGTCTGATAAGCATCGCTGTAGCTCTGACACCTTCCACCACAGATGGGATCTCTCCTGGTCTGACAAACATCACTGTAGCTCTGACACCTTCCACGGTAGTTGGGATCTCTCCTGGTCTGATAAACACTGCTCCTATCTCTGACACCTTCCACCACAGATGGGATCTCTCCTGGTCTGTAAACATCGCTGACAAACCACAGATGGGATCGGTCTGACAAACATAGCTCTGACACCTTCCACCACAGATGGGATCTCTCCTGGTCTGATAAACACTGCTCCTAGCTCTGACACCTTCCACGGTAGATGAGGAAGTGTGACATCAGCAGATAAGACCAATCCTAGCGTAAACTGACGGGCGAAAACATGCGAATATATTGATAAAAGTCACCTCGTCCTAGAGAGATTTACACGGTTATCAAAATGTCAAGCGGAGGGTAAGCCTACACGAAACAAAGCCCTTATTTTAAGTGTTTCTAAAAATCGCCATTTGAGAGCTAGGTTTTTATGGGTATTATGACTCATACTGTGGTACTCTACAGGGTGCCATTTGAGAGCTAGGTTTTATGGGTATTATGACTCATACTGTGGTACTCTACAGGGTGCCATTTGAGATGCACCTTATAGGTGTGAATTGAATATGTCCCCAGAGATAATCGCCCTTTTCTTCTGTGACCTGTCCGCTGTGATAAATGACACAACAGAGAAAAATACCGCCTTGGTTTGATTGCGGGGTCTTTTATTATTTTTGCCAGCCTGGTTAAAAATAAATACTCTTAATGATCGGCCCCCTTTTTTTTTTAAATTCGCCAAATCTAACTGCCTGTAGCTCAGGACCTGAAGCAAGGATATGCATATTCTTGGTACCATTTGAAAGGAAACACTTTGAAGTTTGTGGAAATGTGAAAGGAATGTAGGAGAACGAAACACAATAGATCTGGTAAAAGATAATACAAAGAAAAAATAACTTTTTATTTAATTTTTTTTGTACCATCATCTTTGAAATGCAAGAGAAAGGTCATAATGTATTATTCCAGCTCAGGTGCAATTTATATTTTGGCCACTAGATGTCAGCAGGGTATGTGCAAAGTTCTACTGATCCAATGAACCATTGCATTTCTGTTCAAAATGTTCTATCAAGTCTGCCCAAATGTGCGTAATTTGTTTATTAATATCTTTTCATGTTCATAACTGTGCACTCTCCTCAAACAATAGCATGGTATTCTTTCACTGTAATAGCTACTGTAAATTGGACAGTGCTCTTAGATGAACAAGAATTGAAGCTTTGTACCAATATCAGATATGTCTTTGCAGGTTTTGGAGGAGAGATGACTGATTGTTGGTCAATACATACTGATCTCTAACCTCCCTCTCTGTCCTCTCTCATTTTTCACCCCCCGGTCTCTCTCCCACTATTACACACCCCTCTCTCTCTCTCCCACCCACTATTCCACACCTCTCTCTCTCTCTCACCCACTATTCCACACCTCTCTCTCTCTCTCACCCACTATTACACACCTCTCTCTCTCTCTCTCTCTCTCTCTCTCACCCACCCACTATTCCACATCTCTCTCTCTCTCCCACCCACTATTCCACATCTCTCTCTCTCTCTGCCACCCACTATTACACATCTCTCTCTCTCCCACCCACTATTCCACACCTCTCTCTCTCTCTCACCCACTATTACACACCTCTCTCTCTCTCTCTCTCTCTCCCCACCCACTATTCCACATCTCTCTCTCTCTCTCCCACCCACTATTCCACATCTCTCTCTCTCTCTGCCACCCACTATTACACATCTCTCTCTCTCCCACCCACTATTCCACATCTCTCTCTCTCTCTCTCTCTCTCTCTCTCTCTCTCTCTCTTTCTCCCACCCACTATTCCACATCTCTCTCTCTCTCTCTCTCTCTCTCTCTCTCTCTCTCTCTCTCTCTCTCTCTCTCTCTCTCTCCCACTAATAAACACCTCTCTCTCTCTCTCTCCCACTATTCCACATCTCTCTCTCTCTCCCCACTATTAAACACCCTCTCTCTCTTTCCCACTATTAAACACCTCTCTCTCTCTCTCTCCTCTCTATTAATCTCTCTACTCTCCTCTTCCTCCGCCCCCTCTCTCTTTCTCTCTATTTGTCTCTCCTCTTCCTCCGCCCCCTCTCTCTTTCTCTCTATTTGTCTCTCTCCTCTTCCTCCACCCCCTCTCTCTTTCTCTCTATTTGTCTCTCTCTTCTTCCTCTGCCCCCTCTCTCTTTCTCTCTATTTGTCTCTCCTCTTCCTCTGCCCCCTCTCTCTTTCTCTCTATTTGTCTCTCCTCTTCCTCCGCCCCCTCTCTCTTTCTCTCTATTTGTCTCTCTCCTCTTCCTCCACCCCCTCTCTCTTTCTTCTCTCTCTCTTCTTCCTCCACCCCCTTTCTCTTTCTCTCTATTTGTCTCTCTCTCTTCCTCTGCCCCCTCTCTCTTTCTCTCTATTTGTCTCTCCTCTTCCTCCGCCCCCTCTCTCTTTCTCTCTATTTGTCTCTCTCCTCTTCCTCCACCCCCTCTCTCTTTCTCTCTATTTGTCTCTCTCTTCTTCCTCCACCCCCTTTCTCTTTCTCTCTATTTTTCTCTCTCTCTTCCTCTTTCTCTTTCTCTCTATTTGTCTCTCCTCTTCCTCCGCCCCCTCTCTTTTCTCTCTATTTGTCTCTCTCCTCTTCCTCCACCCCCTTCTCTTTCTCTCTATTTGTCTCTCTCTTCTTCCTCCACCCCCTTTCTCTTTCTCTCTATTTGTCTCTCCCTCTTCCTCTGCCCCCTTCTCTTTCTCTATTTGTCTCTCCTCTTCCTCCGCCCCCTCTCTCTTTCTCTCTATTTGTCTCTCTCCTTCTACCCCCTCCTCTGTCTCACCCCTCTATCTTTCCCCCTACCCCATCTCCCCCTCCTCCGCCAACCCCCCTCTCTCCCCCTCCTCCCTACAGGTGTTGTGTATGATCACGGCTCCCGTCACCATGATCTTGTCGTCGCAGCAGGACGCCTCGTTTGCCTTCGCCTCCCTGGCCATCGTCTTCTCCGTCTACATCACCCTGGTGGTGCTCTTCGTCCCCAAGGTAGAATATGTCTCTATGTTACCATAGCAGCTTCAGTCAGTAGCTACAGTATGTCTCTGTATTACCATAGCAGCTTCAGTCAGTAACTACAGTGTGTCTCTGTTACCATAGCAGCTTCAGTCAGTAACTACAGTATGTCTCTGTTACCATAGCAGCTTCAGTCAGTAACTACAGTATATCTCTGTGTTACCATAGCAGCTTCAGTCAGTAACTACAGTATATATCTGTGTTACCATAGCAGCTTCAGTCAGTAACTACAGTATATCTCTGTGTTACCATAGCAGCTTCAGTCAGTAACTACAGTAGGTCTCTGTTACCATAGCAGCTTCAGTCAGTAACTACAGTATGTCTCTGTGTTACCATAGCAGCTTCAGTCAGTAACTACAGTATGTCTCTGTGTTACCATAGCAGCTTCAGTCAGTAACTACAGTTTGTCTCTGTGTTACCATAGCAACTTCAGTCAGTAACTACAGTATGTCTCTGTGTTACCATAGCAGCTTCAGTCAGTAACTACAGTATGTCTCTGTGTTACCATAGCAGCTTCAGTCAGTAACTACAGTTTGTCTCTGTGTTACCATAGCAACTTCAGTCAGTAACTACAGTATGTCTCTGTGTTACCATAGCAGCTTCAGTCAGTAGCTACAGTATGTCTCTGTGTTACCATAGCAACTTCAGTCAGTAACTACAGTATGTCTCTGTGTTACCATAGCAGCTTCAGTCAGTAACTACAGTATGTCTCTGTGTTACCATAGCAACTTCAGTCAGTAACTACAGTATGTCTCTGTGTTACCATAGCAACTTCAGTCAGTAACTACAGTATGTCTGCTACTGTACCGGTGTTAACATTTTGGGGATTATATTCTATCGTAGAAAATTCTGTGCTGGTACTCCGTACCGGTGAGCAACAGGTGAATTCATTGTATATTTCCGATGTACTGTAGATATTTCAGTGCAGATTGTTTGATTGTTTATCTCCATGGTGATACTGTAGATGTTTCAGTACAGATTGTTTGTCTCTATGGTGATACTGTAGATGTTTCAGTACAGATTGTTTATCTCCATGGTGGTACTGTAGATGTTTCAGTACAGATTGTTTATCTCCATGGTGGTACTGTAGATGTTTCAGTACAGATTGTTTATCTCCATGGTGGTACTGTAGATGTTTCAGTGCAGAATGTTTATCTCTATGGTGATACTGTAGATGTTTCAGTGCAGATTGTTTGGTTGTTTATCTCTATAGTGATACTGTAGATGTTTCAGTACAGATTGTTTATCTCTATGGTGATACTGTAGATGTTTCAGTACAGAATGTTTATCTCCATGGTGGTACTGTAGATGTTTCAGTGCAGATTGTTTGGTTGTTTATCTCTATAGTGATACTGTAGATGGTTCAGTACAGATTGTTTGTCTCTATGGTGATACTGTAGATGTTTCAGTGCAGATTGTTTATCTCTATAGTGATACTGTAGATGGTTCAGTACAGATTGTTTATCTCTATGGTGATACTGTAGATGTTTCAGTACAGAATGTTTATCTCTATGGTGATACTGTAGATGGTTCAGTGCAGAATGTTTATCTCTATGGTGATACTGTAGATGTTTCAGTCCAGATTGTTTATCTCCATGGTGATACTGTAGATGTTTCAGTACAGATTGTTTATCTCCGTGGTGATACTGTAGATGCGTCGTCTGATCACCCGAGGGGAGTGGCAGTCAGACACCCAGGAGACCATGAAGACACAGGGCTCATCCACCAACAACAACGATGAGGAGAAGTCCAGACAGCTGGAGAGAGAGAACAAGGAACTACAGAAGATCATTCAGGAGGTACAGGTTCTGTTCTGTTATGCAGTAGGTATAGCATCTGTTCCTAATGCAGTGATATTATGCAGTAGGTATAGTATCTATTCATAATGCAGTGATATTATGCAGTAGGTATAGCATCTGTTCCTAATGCAGTGATATTATGCAGTAGGTATAGCATCTGTTCCTAATGCAGTGATATTATGCAGTAGGTATAGCATTTGTTCCTAATGCAGTGATATTATGCAGTAGGTATAGCATCTGTTCCTAATGCAGTGATATTATGCAGTAGATATAGCATCTGTTCCTAATGCAGTGATATTATGCAGTAGGTATAGCATCTGTTCCTAATGCAGTGATATTATGCAGTAGGTATAGCATCTGTTCCTAATGCAGTGATATTATGCAGTAGGTATAGCATCTGTTCCTAATGCAGTGATATTATTCAGTAGGTATAGCATCTGTTCCTAATGCAGTGATATTATGCAGTAGATATAGCATCTGTTCCTAATGCAGTGATATTATGCAGTAGGTATAGCATCTGTTCCTAATGCAGTGATATTATGCAGTAGATATAGCATCTGTTCCTAATGCAGTGATATTATGCAGTAGGTATAGCATCTGTTCCTAATGCAGTGATATTATGCAGTAGGTATAGCATCTGTTCCTAATGCAGTGATATTATGCAGTAGGTATAGCATCTGTTCCTAATGCAGTGATATTATGCAGTAGATATAGCATCTGTTCCTAATGCAGTGATAATATGCAGTAGGTATAGCATCTGTTCCTAATGCAGTGATAATATGCAGTAGGTATAGCATCTGTATCTAATGCAGTTATGTTATGCAGTAATCTGTCTAAGATGCACTATAGGCACATCTCTTTCCACTGACTCCCGCCAATTCCTGCATACTTATTCATTCTTTGTGTCAATTGTTTTACAATGTTGATCAATTTCCAGTTTTTACATTTTTTATTTCACCTTTATTTAACCAGGTAGGCTAGTTGAGAGCAGAGTTCTCATTTACAATTGTGACCTGGCCAAGATAAAGCATAGCAATTCGACACATACAACAACACAGAGTTACACATGGAATAAACAAAACATACAGTCAATAATACAGTAGAACAAAAGAAAACAAAATGTCTATATACAGTGAGTGCAAATGAGGTAAGGGAGTTAAGGCAATGAATAGGCCATGGTGGCAAAGTAATTACAATATAGCAATTAAACACTGGAATGGTAGATGTGCAGGAAATATATACCTAGCGCTCTGTAATGTTTGGTTATGGGAACTTAATTTCTGTTTAGTCATTAAGTATATGTATTACTACGTTCATACCGTTCTCATTCTCCTCGTGGAAATGTCGTTCGGAGAGCTCGCTAGTTGGAAATGTTGTTCGGAGAGCTCGCTAGTTGGAAATGTCGTTCGGAGAGCTCGGTAGCTGGAAATGTTGTTTCGGAGAGCTCGCTAGCTGGAAATGTCGTTTGGAGAGCTCGGTAGCTGGAAATGTCGTTTCGGAGAGCTCGCTAGCTGGAAATGTTGTTCGGAGAGCTCGATATCTAGAAATGTCGTTCGGAGAGCTCGATAGCTGGAAATGTTGTTCGGAGACCTCGCTGGCTGGAAATGTTGTTTGGAGAGCTCGCTGGCTGGAAATGTAGTTTGGGGAGCTCGATAGCTGGAAATGTCGTTTGGAGAGCTCGCTGGCTGCAAATGTAGTTTGGGGAGCTCGATAGCTGGAAATGTCGTTCGGAGAGCACGCTGGCTGGAAATGTAGTTCGGAGAGCTCGCTAGCTGGAAATGTTGTTTGGAGAGCTCGATAGCTGGAAATGTCGTTCGGAGAGCTCGATAGCTGGAAATGTCATTCGGAGAGCTCGCTGGCTGGAAATGTTGTTTGGAGAGCTCGCTGGCTGGAAATGTTGTTTGGAGAGCTCGATAGCTGGAAATGTTGTTCGGAAAGCTCGATAGCTGGAAATGTCGTTTGGAGAGCTCGCTAGCTGGAAATGTCGTTCGGATAGCTCGCTAGCTGGAAATGTCGTTTGGAGGGCTCGCTAGCTGATAAGGAGATTTGGTTTATTTATTTGCATTTACCAGTTTTCTGTCAATTTGATCGTTGTCTTGTATGGAGCACATCAGGTTTCTCTCTGTCTTGTTAATGTAGAGTGAACATGCATGCTTGAACGCCCATAAATAGGTGTGGTTAACGCCAGGATAGGTGTGGTTAACGCCAGGATAGGTGTGGTTAACGCCAGGATAGGTGTGGTTAACGCCAGGATAGGTGTGGTTAATACTATTTAAGTTCCTGTTTGGGCATGTTCTGGTAGTTTTGTTTGAGGATTTGTTTGAGGAGGTTGTATCCGAGCTTGGTAGACCCCCACCTGTGCTTTTCTGATTAAGACATGAGAGGCTTTTTCAGACATTTGTAAAAAAATATATATATATTTTGTATCACCATCATCACCAGCGCTGTGTAAATAAATCCCAACAGTCATTTACACCTCTACTGGCCCTAGTTTATTTTTTAAATATATAAAAAAAAGAGTTTTATTTAGAGTGTGGATCAGCTTTAATATTGCGGATAGATTGTTGCTTCCATCAATGTAATTGTCTGCATCATTTAAAATCCCCCATATTTTGTTTTGGTAAATATATATATATATATATATATATATATATATATATATATATATATATATATATATATATATAAACTCAGCAAAAAAAGAAACGTCCCTTTTTCAGGACCCTGTCTATCTAAGATAATTTGTAAAAATCAGAAAAACTTCACAGATCTTCATTGTAAAAGGTTTAAACACTGTTTCCAATGCTTGTTCAATGAACCATAAACAATTAATGAACATGCACCTGTGGAACAGTCGTTAAGACACTAACAGCTTACAGACGGTAGGTAATTAAGGTCACAGTTATGAAAACTTAGGACACTAAAGAGGCCTTTCTACTGACTCTGAAAAACACCAAAAGAAAGATGCCCAGGGTCCCTGCTCATCTGCGTGAACGTGCCTTAGGCATGCTGCGAGGAGGCATGAGGACTGCAGATGTGGCCAGGGCAATAAATGGCAATGTCCGTACTGTGAGACGCCTAAGACATCGCTACAGGGAGACAGGATGGACAGCTGATCGTCCTCGCAGTGCAGACCACGTGTAACAACACCTGCACAGGATTGATACATCCGAACATCACACCTGCAGGACAGGTACAGGATGGAAACAACAACTGCCCGAGTTACACCACGAACGCACAATCCCTCCATCAGTGCTCAGACTGTCCGCAATAGGCTGAGAGAGGCTGGACTGAGGGCTTGTAGGCCTGTTGTAAGGCAGGTCCTCACCAGACATCACCGGCAACAATGTCGCCTATGGGCACAAACCCACAAACCCACTGGACCAGACAGGACTGGCAAAAAATGCTCTTCACTGACAAGTCGCGGTCTTGTCTCACCAGGGGTGATGGTCGGATTCGCATTTATCGTCGAAGGAATGAGCGTTACACCAAGGCCTGTACTCTGGAGCGGGATCGATTTGCAGGTGGAGGGTCCGTCATGGTCTGGGGCGGTGTGTCACAGCATCATCGGACTGAGCCTGTTGTCATTGCAGGCAATCTCAACGCTGTGCGTTACAGGGAAGACATCCTCCTCCCTCATGGGGTACCCTTCCTGCAGGCTCATCCTGACATGACTCTCCAGCATGACAATGCCACCAGCCATACTGCCCGTTCTGTGCGTGATTTCCTGCAAGACAGGAATGTCAGTGTTCTGCCATGGCCAACGAAGGGCCCGGATCTCAATCCCATTGAGCACGTCTGAGACCTGTTGGATCGGAGGGTGAGGGCAAGGGCCATTCCCCCCAGAAATGTACGGGATCTTGCAGGTGCCTTGATGGAAGAGTGGGGTAACATCTCACAGCAAGAACTGGCAAACCTGTTGCAGTCCATGAGTAGGAGATGCACTGCAGTACTTAATGCAGCTGGTGGCCACACCAGATACTGACTGTTACTTTTGATTTTGACCCCCAC
>NC_056441.1:8441729-8471729 GCF_018296145.1 Oncorhynchus tshawytscha | reverse complement strand
CAGCATTAAAGGAGAATCAGGATAATATTAGATCAACACCTTCAACATTAAAGGAGAATCAGGATAATATTAGATCCGACAGCACCTTCAGCATTAAAGGAGAATCAGGATAATATTAGATCCGACAACACCTTCAACATTAAAGGAGAATCAGGATAATATTAGATCCGACAGCACCTTCAACATTAAAGGAGAATCAGGATAATATTAGATCCGACAGCACCTTCAACATTAAAGGAGAATCAGGATAATATTAGATCCGACAGCACCTTCAACATTAAAGGAGAATCAGGATAATATTAGATCCGACAGCACCTTCAGCATTAAAGGAGAATCAGGATAATATTAGATCCGACAGCAGCACCTTCAGCATTAAAGGAGAATCAGGATAATATTAGATCCGACAGCACCTTCAGCATTAAAGGAGAATCAGGATAATATTAGATCCGACAGCAGCACCTTCAGCATTAAAGGAGAATCAGGATAATATTAGATCCGACAGCACCTTCAGCATTAAAGGAGAATCAGGATAATATTAGATCCGACAGCAGCACCTTCAGCATTAAAGGAGAATCAGGATAATATTAGATCCGACAGCACCTTCAACATTAAAGGAGAATCAGGATAATATTAGATCCGACAGCACCTTTCAGCATTAAAGGAGAATCAGGATAATATTAGATCCGACAGCACCTTCAACATTAAAGGAGAATCAGGATAATATTAGATCCGACAGCAGCACCTTCAGCATTAAAGGAGAATCAGGATAATATTAGATCCGACAGCACCTTCAACATTAAAGGAGAATCAGGATAATATTAGATCCGACAGCACCTTCAGCATTAAAGGAGAATCAGGATAATATTAGATCCGACAGCACCTTCAGCATTAAAGGAGAATCAGGATAATATTAGATCCGACAGCAGCACCTTCAGCATTAAAGGAGAATCAGGATAATATTAGATCCGACAGCAGCACCTTCAGCATTAAAGGAGAATCAGGATAATATAAGATCCGACAGCAGCACCTTCAGCATTAAAGGAGAATCAGGATAATATTAGATCCGACAGCAGCACCTTCAGCATTAAAGGAGAATCAGGATAATATTAGATCCGACAGCAGCACCTTCAGCATAAAAGGAGAATCTGTAAAAGAAGAAGCAGCTGGTTGTACAGAGACAGAAGATTGACATGCTTGTCTTTGTCAGATGCATCGTACCAGATCAGCTGTCTATACGGCGTAAGCTATAATAGATTTTTCCATTCGACGAAAATGTGTGTTTACTCTTAAATGTCTCTATCATCATGTTTTTAATATTCCTGAGGATCCTATTATTCTGTTCAAGAGATTGCTTTAGAGTTGGACCTATTTTAAGGGGATTTTTTGCTTGGGAAACATGTGTTTACATTGCCAAAGCAAGTAAAATAGATTATAGATAAAAGTGAAATTCTTTGTGAGTCTGTGTAATCTGAGGGAAATATGTGTCTCTAATATGGTCATACATTGGGCAGGAGGTTAGGAAGTGCAGCTCAGTTTCCACCTCATTTTGTGGGCAGTGTGCACATAGCCTGTCTTCTCTTGAGAGCCAGGTCTGCCTACGGCGGCCTTTCTCAATAGCAAGGCAATGCTCACTGAGTCTGTACATAGTCAAAGATTTCCTTAATTTTTGGTCAATCACAGTGTTCAGGTATTCTGCCAATGTGTACTCTCTGTTTAGGGCCAAGTAGCATTCTAGTTTGCTCTGTTTTTTTGTTAATTCTTTCCAATGTGTCAAGTAATTATCTTTTTGTTTTCTCATGATTTAGTTGGGTCTAATTGTGCTGTTGTCCTGGGGCTCTGTAGGGTGTGTTTGTGTTTGTGAACAGAGCCCCAGGACCAGCTTGCTTAGGGGACTCTTCTCCAGGTTCATCTCTCTGTAGGTGATGGCTTTGTTATGGAAGGTTTGGGAATCGCTTCCTTTTAGGTGGTTGTAGATTTTAACAGCACTTTTCAGGATTTTTAATAAGTGGGTATCATCCTAATTTTGCCCTGCATGCATTATTTGGTGTTTTACATTGTACACAGAGGATATTTTAGCAGAATTCTACATGCGGAGTCTCAAATTGGTGTTTGTCCCGTTTTGTGAATTCTTGGTTGGTGAGCAGACCTATCTCTCTCTCCGTCTGTCTCTTTGTCAATTAAATTTTCAATTCAATTTAAGGGATTTATTGGCATGGGAAACATTGCCAAAACAAGTGAAGTAGATACTTAACAAAAGTGAAATAAACAACAAAAATGACCAGTAAACATTGCACTCACAAAAGGTTTCTCTCTCTCCACACTTCTCTCTCTCTCTCTCTCTCTCTGTCTCTCTCTCTCCCTCTCTCTCTCTCTCTCTCTCTCTCTCTCTCTCTCTCTCTATCTACCTGGTGTGTGCTGATTATTGGGATGTATTCCAGCTGCAGAATAATCTGTTTCTGGGTGGCAGAAGCTGTGTTATAGTAGGTTCAATGCAGATGCAGTGTTACAGTAGGTTCAATGCAGATGCAGTGTTACAGTAGGTTCAATGCAGATGCAGTGTTACAGTAGGTTCAGGCCTCCGCTAGAAAGTAGTTAAGTTGTCCTGATTGCAGTAAAGTGAAGTAGTGCCTGACTGGGTATTTCATAAAGCTGATCAACACTGAAACAGTGGTTGTAATGCCAGTCCACAGCTGTTTGCCCGGAAGAGACTTCTAAGCAGATAAGGCAGACAGAAAGAGTTGTCCAAAATACAAGCCAAATGGGAAAATAGCTGAAGATAACAGGTTAGTTAGGGTCGTACAAATCTGCTAACTTTCCCCAAGATTCCCAGGTTTTCCACAAACCCTGGTTGGAAGATTTCCCGAGGAATCAGAAATAAATATGTCAGAAAACAGGAATTCTACAACCGTGTGATTGGTGGAAAACCTGGGAGTTTTACAACTCTATAAAACAGGTCAAACACATAATAGGATGAGTGAGTTATAATACAACCAACGGTCCAACGGAATCATACTTTTATACCTCTTCTGAACATGAAGTGAACCGTTTAGTTAGAAGTCGGAGGAAGTAGTACGTTAGGATTGTTTTGACACGATGATGTGTTATAGTGCACAAGCCTCACAAGCTCATACACACATTTGTCATTGATTTTGTATTTTACCTTTATTTAACTAGGCAAGTCAGTTAAGAACAAATTCTTATTTTCAATGACAGCCTAGGAACAGTGGGTTAACTGCCTGTTCAGGGGCAGAACGACAGATTTGTACCTTGTCAGCTCGGGGGTTTGAACTTGCAACCTTCCGGTTACTAGTCCAACACTCTAACCACTAGGCTACCCTGCCGCCTCTACACTCTAACCACTAGGCTACCCTGCCGCCTCTACACTCTAACCACTAGACTACCCTGCCCCCTCTACACTCTAACCACTAGGCTACCCTGCCCCCTCTACACTCTAACCACTAGGCTGCCCTGCCGCCTCTACACTCTAACCACTAGGCTACCCTGCCGCCTCTACACTCTAACCACTAGGCTGCCCTGCCGCCTCTACACTCTAACCACTAGGCTACCCTGCCGCCTCTACACTCTAACCACTAAGCTACCCTGCCGCCTCTACACCAACCACTAGGCTACCCTGCCGCCTCCACACTCTAACCACTAGGCTACCACTCTAACCAATAGGCTACCCTGCCGCCTCCACACTCTAACCACTAGGCTACCCTGCCGCCTCTACACTCTAACCACTAGGCTACCCTGCCGCCTCTACACTCTAACCACTAGGCTACCCTGCCGCCTCTACACTCTAACCAATAGGCTACCCTGCCGCCTCTACACTCTAACCACTAGGCTGCCCTGCCGCCTCTACACTCTAACCACTAGGCTAACCACTAGGCTACCCTGCCGCCTCTACACTCTAACCACTAGGCTACCCTGCCGCCTCTACACTCTAACCAATAGGCTGCCCTGCCGCCTCTACACTTTAACCACTAGGCTACCCTGTCATATTATTATTATTCATCTTTTTTATTTCATCTCACCTTCTCGCCGGCTAAAAGCTTTAGGTTGCATGCATCCCAAATGGTACCCTATTCCCTATGTAGTGTGCCCATAGTTGCTCAAGTACACTACATAGGGTACTGCTATTTTGGGACAAAGTTGAATCACCCCATCTGAAGATCCAGTTGATTCCTCAGTGACACTTTAAGAGGGGGAGGCCCCTCTTTAGCAAATTGTAAACTACTCAAACAAACATGTGGCCGTAAAAAAAAATCTCCCCTCCATTCAGCAGTAATTCCCTGTTTTGTTGGTTGCTTCTGCTCCACGGTTCCATGTTTGTCTTGTGAAGCAATGTCAAGGAGGAAGGACCCTTTTTTTTTAAAGCGCTGTACTTTTTAGAGACAGACAGAAAATAACCCTTCCTCGGATACTGAACATAATTCCACCGGCACGGTGAGAGTACCCCGCCTCTGTCAGATGATCAGCTTTGTGATGTTGAGAAATGCAATAGCTGAAATGGCCCCCTATGCAGTTCTGTAACCTCTAGGGAGGATGTTGATTTAGACTGGTCTGGAGTCAGTTCTGTAATCTCTACCCGTAGGGAGGATGTTGATTTAGACAGGTCTGGAGTCAGTTCTGTGACCTCTACTCTTTTATTAAGCTAATCTTTTTATCCTGATTTTTCATTTTGGGGCTTTGTTTCAATCAGTATCGCATAAGATCAGCGTTATAGCGTGATTGACATTTAATGGAAATGTTTCTGCGTTTGTGGTGACTGAATTCACGGTAAACGCTGTATCTGTCTGCTCATTCAGAAATCCCCTTTACATCTCTTCCGCGCTACAACGTAGCTCAACCGCGCTACAACGTAGCTCAACCGCGCTACAACGTAGCTCAAGCTCAACCGTAGCTCAAGCTCAACCGCGCTACAACGTAGCTCAACCATGCTACAACGTAGCTCAACCGTGCTACAACGTAGCTCAAGCTCAACCGCGCTACAACGTAGCTCAAGCTCAACCGCGCTACAACGTAGCTCTTCCGTGCTACAGGTTGAATGAAGCCCTTGGACATTTTACGACCCACTTCCCTGACCCACAACCCACGACCCACATAATGTAATATGGAGTGTACCCTCATGAGCACCTCTTCCGTATTCATCAACTCTTATGGCAAATGGGTTAGTGGTTGTGTGACCTTCAACCTTTCTCAAGGCCCCAGAATGCCTTGGCCTTGCTTGACCTTTGGAACTCTCTAGACTCTAGTGTGGTACAGTAGCCCAGCTTGTTAATGACTGTGATATGAGTTGTCGTGTCGTAAAGCAATTATGAATGTCTTGAGTAGTGCTTACGAAGCTCTAATGTACGCATTATAACGAGAACCTTGTACAACGCAGTCCTCATGTCAGATCCTTTATGGTGCACATCTGTGCATGTGTTTGTCAGTATTCTGTATGTAATGTATAATATATATAATGTATAGCGAGCTCTGTGTAGTCGGAATACAACAATGATGCCAGTGATGTTTATACAAAACGAGGATATGGACAATATTGACGTTGTGTAAAATGATTATTATGATAAATATATTATCTTGCTCATACATACGTACGCATATGGTATTCCTGTGTGGTATTTGAATTATATATACATATATATGTATATATATGGTACCAGTCAAAAGTTTGGAAACACCTACTCATTCAAGGGTTATTCTTTATTTTTACTAGTTTTTAAATTGTAGACTAATAGTGAAGACATCAAAACTATGAAATAACACATATGGAATCATGTTGTAACCAAAAAAGTGTTAAGCAAATTAAAATATATTTTATATTTGAGATTCTTCAAAGTAGCCACCCTTTGCCTTGATGACGTCTTGCACACTCTTGACATTTTCTCAACCAGCTTCACCTGGAATGCTTTTCCAACAGTCTTGAAGGAGTTCCCACATATGCTGAGCACTTGTTGGCTGCTCTTCCTTCACTGCAGTCCAACTCATCCCAAACCATCTCAATTGGGTTGAGGTCAGGTAATTGTGGAGGTCAGGTCATCTGATGCAGCACTCCATCACTCTCCTTCTTGGTCAAGTAGCCCTTTAACAGCCTGGAGGTGTATTGGGTCATTGTCCTGTTGAAAAACAAATGATAGTCCCACTAAGTGCAAACCAGATGGGATGTCGTATCACTACAGAATGCTGTGGTATCCATGCTGGTTAAGTGTGCCTTGAATTCAAAATAAACCACTGACAGTGTTGCCAGCAAAGCACCCCCACACATCACACCTCCTCCTCCATGCTTCACGGTGGGAACCACACATGCAGAGAACATCCGTTCACCTACTCTGCATCTCACAAAGCTGCTGAAACTAAAAATCTAAAATTTGGACTCATCCGACAAAAGGACAGATTTCCACCGGTCTAATGTCCTTTGCTCGTGTTTTTTGGCCCAAGCAAGTCTCTTCTTCTTATTGGTGTCCTTTAGTACTGGTTTCTTTGCAGCAATTCGGCCACGGAGACCTGATTCACACAGTCTCCTCTGAACAGTTGATGTTGAGATGTGTCTGTTACCTGAACTCTGTGAAGCATGTATTTGGGCTGCAAACTGAGGTGAAATTAAATGAATTTATCCTCTGCTGCAGAGCTAACTCTGGGTTTTCCTTTCCTGTGGCGGTCCTCATGAGAGCCAGTTTCATCATAGCCCTTGATGGTTTTTGCGACTGCACTTGAAGAAACTTTAAAAGTTCTTGAAATTTTCCAGATTGACTGACCTTCATGTCTTAAAGTAATGATAGACTGTCGTTTCTCTTTGCTTATTTGAGCTGTTCTTGACATAATATGTACTTGGTCTTTTACCAAATAGGGCTATCTTCTGTATAACACCCCTTCCAAAAATGAACTTTTAACAAGGCACACCTGTTAATTGAAATGCATTCCAGGTGACTACCTCATGAAGCTGGTTGAGAGAATGCCAAGCGTGTGCAAAGCTGTTATCAAGGCAAAGGGTGGCTACATTGAAGAATCTCAATACACTTTTTTGGTTACTACATGATTCTATATGTGTTATTTCATAGTTTTGATGTCTTCACTATTATTCTACAATGTAGAACATAGTTCAAATAAAAACCCTTGAATGAGTAGGTGTGTCCACTGGTCCTGAATTTACATACGGTACTATAAGGATGGTTAACATTTTGAGATGATGTGAAATGCAACAGCAATGATATCAAAAATAAAGTCATTGTTTTTTCATAATATTTACATTGTGTTATATAATTTAATATGATGTATATGAGATGTTATATAAATTCAGTGGGCTTTTTTGGTAGCAGAGCCAGTCAAATAAGGGTGCACGTTGGTGTTTCTACGTCGTAATATTTCACTGTCTGCATTCTACGATGAATCCATATGATCCCTTTGAAGAATATACAGAGGATCAATGGATATTTTCAGAGTGCAGAACTGTCAAAGGAAAGACAATGAATCACAATCCTTTGGACCAGCAGGGCCTCAGTAAATCACACACACACACACACACACACACACACACACACACACACACACACACACACACACACACACAGCAATATCAATAACATCACTACTAAATGGCGTCTTGACAGTCTTGTCTTTTTACCTGTTCTTCTTACTCTCTTCCTTTCCTCCTTCCGTCTTCCTTTCCTCCTTCCGTCTTCCTTTCCTCCTTCCGTCTTCCTTTCCTCCTTTTGTCTTCCTTTCCTCCTTTTGTCTTCCTTTCCTCCTTTTGTCTTCCACTCTTCCTTCCGTCTTCCTTTCCTCCTTCCGTCTTCCTTTCCTCCTTTTGTCTTCCTTTCCTCCTTTTGTCTTCCTTTCCTCCTTTTGTCTTCCACTCTTCCTTCCGTCTTCCTTTCCTCCTTCCGTCTTCCTTTCCTCCTTTTGTCTTCCATTCCTCCTTTTGTCTTCCACTCTTCCTTCCGTCTTCCTTTCCTCCTTCCGTCTTCCTTTCCTCCTTCCGTCTTCCTTTCCTCCTTCCGTCTTCCACTCTTCCTTCCGTCTTCCATTCCTTCCTTCTTATGCAGATTATCTCTGAGTCCGCGGCTCTGCCTGGATCCACCAGGGGCTCTGCCCTGATCCACCAGGGGGCTCTGCCCTGATCCACCAGGGTGCTCTGCCTGGATCCACCAGGGGGCTCTGCCCTGATCCACCAGGGGGCTCTGCCCTGATCCACCAGGGGGCTCTGCCTGGATCCACCAGGGGGCTCTGCCTGGATCCACCAGGGGGCTCTGCCCTGATCCACCAGGGGGCTCTGCCTGGATCCACCAGGGGGCTCTGCCTGGATCCACCGGGGGCTCTGGAGTAATAGTGACGAGTAACAGGATAAATAGATACTAATGGTAATATATACATGTAAACAGGAGTAATAGTGACCAGTAGTAGGATAAATAGATAGATACTAATGGGAACGACAATCAATAATCAATGAACAGCAGTACAGGAGGTTTCTCTCCTGTGTGTGTTCTCTGGTGTGAAGTCAGGTGGCTAATGAATCAAATCAATAATCATTATAGCAGCAGCGTAGCTGTGAGAGGTAGCAGTAGTTGTGAGCCATTTAACAGTGACGATAAAGGGAAACGAATGCCGTTTGGAACGTCAACACACAAACCCCTCCCACCACCCACATGTTAAAGGGTTGGAGGAGGGCAGATGCGTGGGGGCCAGCAGAAGGAGCCCTGTAGATCACACTGTATGCTCACTCAGACACTCAGCAGTCATGGTCCTGATTACCAAGGGGATTATCCCCATTTGCTGTTGAGGAAATGCAACCGACTGTGTAGGAAACACACGGACACACTACTAACACAGTACTTGAGGAAATGCTACCGACCACAATGGAAACACCCACTGAGTTTATTTTAGTCGAGGTGTCATTGCAAATGTATGCTAATTCAATTGACATGAGAGTCAAGAGAAAGGCAAATCATTCCTTGATAGCAAAGAGATTATTTTTAGAAAGTCCTATTGATAGTCCTATTGATAGTCCTATTGATAGTCCTATTGATAGTCCTATTGATAGTCCTATTGGTAGTCCTATTGATAGTCCTATTGATAGTCCTATTGATAGTCCTGTTGATAGTCCTATTGATAGTCCTATTGATAGTCCTATTGATAGTCCTATTGATAGTTCTATTGATAGTCCTATTGATAGTCCTGTTGATAGTCCTATTGGTAGTCCTGTAGATAGTCCTATTGATAGTCCTGTTGATAGTCATATTGATAGTCCTGTTGATAGTCCTATTGATAGTCCTATTGATAGTCCTATTGATAGTCCTATTGATAGTCCTATTGATAGTCCTATTGATAGTCCTATTGATAGTCCTATTGGTAGTCCTATTGATAGTCCTATTGATAGTCCTGTTGATAGTCCTATTGATAGTCCTGTTGATAGTCCTGTTGATAGTCCTATTGATAGTCCTATTGATAGTCCTATTGATAGTCCTGTTGATATTCATATTGATAGTCCTATTGATAGTCCTGTTGATAGTCCTGTTGATAGCCCTATTGATAGTCCTGTTGATAGTCCTATTGATAGTCCTATTGGTAGTCCTATTGATAGTCCTATTGATAGAATTAGCTACTATGACCTGATACAAAATGATATGAACCACTTATTGTTCTGAAGGTTTTTTAAAGTGATGTTTTCAGAAACCCTTTCAGTATACATTAAAGACCTTTACACTACAGTCATCAGATCGCTTTTCTTCTGGGGGGGGGGGAACAACGTGGCTGTAGAATCTCCAAATAGTGACCATGTTACATGAACCTGTTATTGACGATTCAGAACTGATTCACATACAATAAATGTTTTGTCATTTTTCATTAGCATTTTATTGAGATATTCAACTCAACAACACTACTGTAGTTAAATAAATAAATGTATACAAATAAATTACTCTTTAAAATGTAGAAATATAAAACAATTACATTAAATTAAATAAATAAATAAATTCAAATGTAATTTAAATAGCAATTAATACAATATATACCCTTAGTGGCTCCTGAGTGGGCAGCGGTCTAAGGCACTGCATCTCAGTGCTAGAGACGTCACTACAGACACCCGTGGTTTGATTCCAGGCTGTATCACAACCGACTGTGATTGGGAGTCCCATATGGCGGAGCACAATTGGCTCGGTGTCGTCTGGGTTTAGGGCAGGGATTGGCCGGGATAGGCCGTCATTGTAAATAAGAATTTGTTCTTAACTGACTTGCCTAGTTTAAATAAAGGTTCATAATAAATAGTAAATACAGACAACAATACAAGTATAATTCACTAAAACATAATGATAAATATATATATTTTTAAAATAAATAAATAAATAATGAATTCAGAATCAATTAGAATTGACTTCTCAATATGAGACATTTGACCGATGTAGTGGGCCACAATGCTTAAATACATTGAATCATACTGTATGCCAGAATTCCTTCAGATAGTAGAATATATATATATATATATATATATATAGTGTGGGTTGGTTTATGTGCTGTGGATTGTAGTTCAGCATTAGCATCATAGACATTTACTGTCATGGTAACACCATGGCAACACCTGTGTTAAACAATAAACCCCAAGTATATATAAACAAACTGCTACAGTTTAGATAGATCAGTGTCATTTCTCTAGCCTGGTTCCACATCTGCTTGTGCTCTTGCCTACATCATGCGGTCATGCAAACCAATGTTTGGCATGACAAGGAGTGGCATGATGGCACAAACAGACTGGTACCCAGGCTATAATTCCTCATCTTTGACAGAAGAGTAAAAAAATGAAAAATAAAAATGCATTGTCTTTAACACGAAACAACACGATGCCTTAACCTCAGTCAACTTCAGTAGATGAAACGGCCCTGACTCCTATCAGGTAACCTTCCATTATCCTCTTCTTCATCGTGGATTTAGCTGTTTAACCCCTCCTACTGTATGAACCTTTTCCCCCTCACACTGAGGCTACGTCCCAAACTGCACCCTATTCCCTATATAGTGCACCCATAGTTAAAGTATAGGGTGATTTGGGACGTAGCCTTCCTCTCTATCGTCATGCCATTTTCATCCGTCTCACAAGGCGAACACGCCAAAGAAGTTTTTCCCAGCGCCACTCTCCAGATGGGGCAGAAGCCTGTTCTCTGTGACTGTCCGGAGCCTGTCTCCCTTCTCCAGGTTGAACACGGCTCCCACATACACTGCATTATACCACTGTCCTTCGCTCGCCTCGCTGTTGGAAGACTTCTTACACACGGTGCGTACAGAGTTGAGCAGCATCTGGTACTCCTTGTTGTCTTCAGTGCCGTAGCTTGGGGACCAGCGCGTGACCGTGTTACTCAGGTGAACCATCTCCTGGTTGTTAGGGTGCTTGGGGTCGGCCTTGCAGCTGACGCGGAAAGAGACCTGGCTGTAGACGAAGTATAGGCCCGGCTGGGGGATCACAATCTCGTTGTTGTTGAGTTTAAGACCCCCCTGTGAGATTCCCTGGCCCTCATCGTCTGTCCACTCCACTGTGGTCTTGTATTTTCCACTGCCATTGTACTCACCTGGGAGACGAGAGAAAGAAAGAGAGAGAGAGAGAGAGAGAGAGAGAGAGAGAGAGAGAGAGAGAGAGAGAGAAAGAGAGAGAAAGAGAGAGAGAGAGAGAGAGAGAGAGAAAGAGAGAGAAAGAGAGAGAGAGAGAGAGAGAGAGAGAGAGAGAAAGAGAGACAGAGAGAGAGACAGAGAGAGAGAGACAGAGAGAGAGAGAGAGAGAGAGAGAGAGAGAGAGAGAGAGAGAGAGAGGGTGAGAGAGAGAGGTTAACATGGTAAATAATGAACCTCTTCCAAGGTCCACATCGGAAATAAATACATGCATTTAACGTTTGTATGTGAATTCCTTTGGGGTTCTTTGTACTTTTAATTTGTTTTTAACTGTACAAATCATTTTAACCCCCCCAACAAAAAAAAAGTCAAAGTGGTTGAGATGCAGAGTGGTTGGACATGATTATAATTGACTGTAGATATTGACTGACGGAGCACTACGACACACCATCTATCGAGGCAAGTTGTAAATGAGCCGGTTAGTCTTTGACTTTATACCGTATGTCAAACAGGCTCGATTCATTCACAGCTTCTAATCCCCATTTCCAAGTCAAGGGTCAAGTGTGCATTTGATTATGCATAGACCAAATTTACAGTGCATATATCCAGATGATTCACCATGCAGAAGAATTCGTTCCAGTTCTACAGTGCTGTTGAAAGGACTCTAATACGGCATCCTGTCAGGTAACCTTCCCTCATCCAAATAGCACCCTATCCCCTACATATGGGTCCTGGTCAAAACTAGTGCACTATATAGGGAGTAGGGTGCCACTTTGGAAGCAGACATTGTATACATTACTGTAAAGTGTCATCTTACCTTCTAGATGAATGGCAGCCTTTCTGTTTACAGAGAGTTGTCTCAGTGTATGCTGAAGTTCTGAAGAGGGAAGAAGACAGAGATTTAGAAAACGGACACTTCTGAGGGTGAATTCTCTCTCGTTAAACTCCATATAATGCCGTACTTCTGCGAGAGCTTTGCGAAAGTTTATCTTACACATTTAGGTGTTTTTGTCTCAAATTGGCACTCTATTTTCCCTATATAGTGGACTACTTTTGACCAGGGCCGACAGGGCTCCCGTCATAAGTAGTGCACTATAAAAGAAACAGGATGCTATTTAGAATACCTCCTTTGTCAAGGGAGTAACGGTATATATTCAACATTATAACGCCATACTACCAGCAGTAGAACACATAGAACCTGACTGGAAAAAAAAGGAAACAAACTCACCATCAACTTCCTCGACCTGATCTTGTCTCTGAGTTAGAGGAAAAGAGAAATGGAGAAAAATGAAGAAAGTTAGTCCCGTGATCGGTTTCACATTGACGCTACACAGGAGATATATGAGATATACAGAGATTTACAGAGATTTACAAAGATACATGGTGATATATACATATTTAAATAAATATATATATATATATAGAGAGAGAGAGATATGTAGATATATAGTGATATACAGAAGATATGTAAGTAAAAGTAGATGTAAATCTAAAATGTAAATATCGCTACAGAGATATACAGTAGTTTCAATCAGGATCTAAGTTCAACTTCAAAGTTCAAACTTTACTTACCAAATTGCTGATGGAATACATTTAATATCAGCTCATCCAAAATAATCCAGTTCCCTTATCGATTTTAACTAGCCATTATGCCACTAATAATGAATGATAAGTTAACATGGCCTGTATGTGTTCTTACCTTGGTGTGCCAGGTAACGAAGAGTGCAGCTGAGACACACAATGCCATGGCCAGCAGGGCACCACACAGCCTCCACCGGTGTGTGGACTTCTCCCGTACCAGGGTCACGCTCGTTGCTGGGTACACAGGGCCACTCTCCACGTCTAACATCACTCTGCTGCAATCGCCTGCCATCGTATAGTAGAACCTTCCGTCAATGTCCTTAGTATCCAAGAGAAGCCTGGAGCTCCAATGTCAATCAAGCTGGTTTTTCGATAGGTTTACAAGTTGGTAAACTTAGAATAACTTCAGTAGCTAAGTTCCCACAGTGGTATTAGAGGTTGACTGTGTTTTGAAGGTAGTAGGTAGTGATAGGCCTGCTGATTGATTGACTGATACTCTCACTGCTGCTGTTATATACATCTAGCTGCCAAGGGAAACTCCAGTGATGTCACTCAGAGTGGAGGCTAGCAAGGGAACATAATTTTGGAGGAGGAGGAGGAGGAGGTGTGGGTAATGGCTGGAGGGACCTGTGGTTTTTTCACAATTGAGAAAGGTATTGAAACCAAAAAACACAGGAAGATCAGCTGCTGCATGCAATACCCTAATAAACGAAACTAAATGAAACACCTGACCACACACACACACAGACACAGACACACACAGACACACACACACACAGACACACAGACACACACACACACACACACACACACACACACACACACACACACACACACACACACACACACACAGACACACAGACACACACACAGACACAGACACACAGACACACAGACACACACACACACAGACACACAGACACACACATACACACACACACACACACCTGTCTCACTCTCTCTCTCTCTCCCTCTCTATCTCTCCTGAAGTAAACACCAACATCCCTCTCTCTAACTTCATCTTTACTCTGTTCCTTAATCAATTTTATTTTCCTTTCGTCTCTACGGGATTCTTTTCTTTTGTTTTTGACTTTCTTTCTTTCTTGGCCTTTTAATGTTCTGCTTTTCACTGAACTTTATTTGCTACATATCGACGTGTTTTCTACTTTTGCATGTCCATTAGTATCAGCACTGGTGGCTGGTTAGAAGGACAGAGCAGTCTATTGAGTGACAGACGACGTTGTGGTATAATTTTACTTCCGTAAAGGGGATATAGCAGTTAGTATGATGTTTATATATATATAAAGGATAAAAGTAAATGTTATGTTACTGTATGTTAATGGTAATGCAACATCATCACTGCTGTGCTGAAGCTTGTGCGTTAAAGGTACATTGGCGCTATACATTCTCACAAACAAACATCCTCATTTGCCAAATATGGGCCCACAGAGATGTGTCATGGCTGCTATCTGTAATGGTATAACTGACACTTCCTTCCATCTCTTTTAAAATAGGCCAAGCATACAGGGAGGGGGGAGGGGGGGGGTCCCCCCTCTAAGTATTTCAGCCTCTTAATTTCCCAAAGTTAATTTCCCCATTGCATTAATGCAAATGTATGTAATGCATTGAGAGATACTTATTGTTAATGTAATAATGAAACAATGTGTGATGTATATCTTTGTATTGCGGAAACATAAGTAATAAAAGATAATAAGAAATGTAGCTTTACTATGATAAAACATTATCTATACAATCGGTGATCATTTAGTAGGATGTACGGCATCCATATTTAGTTGGCAGGTAGCCTAGTGGTTAGAGCTTTGGGCCAGTAACCCGAAAAGGTTGCTGGATCGAATCCTCGAGCTAGAAAATAGAAATTAGAAAATGACTCAAGTAAAAGTGAAAGTCACCCAGTAAAATGCTACTTGAGTAACAGTCTAAAAGTATCTGGTTTTAAATGGACTTAAGTACAGTGGTGGGGAAAGTAGTCAACTGTCTCAAGTAAAAATGCAAAGTAAAAGTAAATACTAGACATAATATTCCAAATCAGAAGACACCAATTTCTTTCTTTTTTTAAATGTATGGACAGTAAGGGGGCACACTCCACTCCAAACCTCAGACATAATTTACAAACGCAGTATTTGTGTTTAGTAAGTCCGCTAGACCAGAGGCAGTAGGTATGATAACGCATTATATTGATAGATGCGTGAATTACACCCTATTGCTGTCCTGCCTGGCATTCTAAATGTAATGAGAACTTCTGAGTGTCACGGAAAATGCAGGGTGTAAAAAGCACAGGCTTTCTTTAGGAATGTAGTGGAGTAAACGTACAAGTTGTCAAAAAAATATATAAATAGTAAAGTAAAGCACAGAAGCCCCCCAAAACTACTTAAGTAGTACTTCAAAGTATATTTGACTTAGTTACTTTATACCACTGCATATCATTTGAGCGGCTTGACACAAGCAAATCCATTGTAATTTCACGTTGCCTGTAAGAACCGAGAGCAATGCGGGCAGTCTGATTCGGCTTCGTTGTATCGCAGCCTCTGACTCGATACCTTCCATCAGCCTACCGAAGGTTGTTCTTTTGCAGAAAACTGCATGTCCGGTAGCTCGCGGGCTGTCAGTTAGTAGCTTGCAAGAAGTATTCTGTAGGCCTAATATTACATAATTAAATCTATGAAATGTATTTTTTTCTTCCCAAACTGTTAACAACCATTCTGCATTTTTTTTACATATATTTCCCGAACATTAATCAGTTAAATCATATTGTTAAAATATTTTCATTCAGTTACTAAAGTAACAGTCCTGGCTGTTCCCTATATGAGAGCGTACCGTAGCTGCTTCGCAACGCAGCCAAGCTGTGTCTGTATGTGTCTATGCGCAAAATGAAAAACGACAGGATATTTGTACCTCGATAAAACAGCTCTGCTTTTGCTCGGTAAATACTAATACTACCAAATAAGGCATTTCTACTCTCGTTTTATCAAATATGTATGCTGCTGAGTCAGGTTAACAAAATAAATAAAAAATAAATGTTTGCGATAAAGGGGAAAGGTCAAGTAGTGTGCTTGCTGAGACTACACTTGTTATTCCTCATACTTTTCATGATTATTCTATTTCTTCATGATTTGTTGTCAAATATGCAAAAAGTATTTATAGTCGCCTAGTCCTGTAACTGCACCCTACAGATTTGTTCAAATCACAAAACTTATTTTCTTCTTCTCTTATCTTGAAAAGACAAGATTCTCATCGTAGGCAAAATGTTCACAATGTGTGATTTTAAGAACCAAAACGCAATTACATTATGTATGCAGACAGGCTGTAGCCTATATGAGTAGCTTGCAAAAAAGGTTTTAGTATGAAGTTGCTCTTATGAAAGAAAAGGTTGAAAACCTCTGCTCTAGCCCAAACCGTTAAAATGTAACCCATATTACCGGAACTAGATATTATTATTTTAATTGCAGATTTCGGGCCGTAATATATGGATATATATAGCTGGCCCCCCAAAAATGCTAATTTTATAATGATAATTATAAATTAATATGTATGCAATGTTGTGTTTATGTGAACATAATCTATGACCAAATTTAAATGCAAAACTCCAGTTTGCATTTTCAAGTTGACAGTTATTGTTCAATGTCCTGCCAGATAACACTGCCAAATTGAGAAAGAAAATTGTTTAAAGATAAATAAAACATTTGTAATTGTACTACATTGTACTACATTGTACTACATTACTGTGATTGCATTATTTGGGACAAAAAAAATACAAATTAACATTTATTTGCAATTGAATAATGCTTTTTCCTTAACCTATAAGTACACAATAAAAATTCATATGTGGGATTTTCAGGGAAGGGGGCATGATGTTTATGAGTCACAGATTTGGTAGGGTTTCAGACCCGTCTATTGGGGGTGGGATTTTCAGGGAAGGGGGCATGATGTTTATGAGTCACAGATTTGGTAGGGTTTCAGACCCGTCTATTGGGGGTGGGGTTTTCAGGGAAGGGGGTAGATTAGTAAACTAGTCATCAAAACATGTTTTCTATATAATTTATTGTGGCAAAAGGTAAGAAGGATTGTTCTGTTCATAAATATTGATTCTCCCTGTTAAGAAACGATACAGAATTGCAGGAAAACTGAGCCCCCGCCCCCCCCTCCCACAAGCATTTGCACCCCCACTTTCAGACAAACTCAGGCACCCATACATATTAGAATGGCCTCAGTCTCATCCTGTTCTGTTTTGCCTCATCCAGTCTCATCCAGCTGATTTTTAACAACTGCATCCACGCAGTGTCGTATTCAGAGGTAATACTGTAACATCAGTGGTAAAGATGATAAATAGTGACTGTGTATTATTTTGTGTGTATTTATTTAACCTTTATTTAAACATGGAGTCACATTGAGATTACAAATATATTTTACAAAGATATCCCTGTACACAATACAATAAAAACAGAATATTAAAACAACATACACAAGTGTATTTAAAACAATAAAATTCAGCACAATAAAAATAAACATTTAATAAAAGCAATCACATTCAACTACATAATCAATCTATAATGTAAAATGCCTGACTGACACCAGCACATCTAACTGCAGTGAATTCTGCAGATTGTTCCACAAAGTAGGGTTAAAAAAAAAAAAATTAAATGCAGATTTTCCCAAATCTGTAGAGACTGGAGGGATCTCTAGTGTTATCCATTCCTGTGAAAGGGTTTGGTAACTTCAGATTTTTTTATCTTAATTAACGCTGTTACATATAGAGGGAGTGTCTGTCAGATTGCTTTGTACATAAAAGAGAATGAAGCCTTCTTCTTACAGACAGAGAGAGGTCCATCCCACATTTTATACAGACTACAATGACGAGTCCTAAAATGGTCCCCTGTGATAAAACGTATTGCTGAATGGTAGACTGTGTCCAAGGGTTTTAAAACTGAGGTTGTGCCTCATGCATGTAAACAATATCACCAAAATCCAATACAGGGAGAGGCGTTGTTTGAACAATCTTTCTCCTATTTTTAATACTAATGCGGGATTTATTTTTGATATAAAAAATAAAATAAATCTTGGATCTTAGTTTCTTAGTCAGATTTTTGATATGCGTTACGAAGGACGACTTGTCATCAATCCAGACACCCAGGTACTTATATTGACAAACAAGCTTAATTTGGGCTCCATTTATAGGGCACATACACAGGTCCTCAGGGTCAACATTTCGTGACCTAGAGAACAGCACAAGCTTGGTTTTACTTGTATATAACACTAATTTATGATCTGTACGTGATTTCTGAATTGAATCAAAGTCATGCTGAAGTTCACAAATGGCCTGCTGCACTGAGGTGGCACAGGAATACAAAACTGTGTCATCTGAATAGAGATGAATGTTACAACTATTAAGTGTTTCCTATTTCATTAATATACAAGGTGAACAATAATGGCCCTAAAATAGAACCCTGAGGAACACCTTTTTGAATCTCAAGAAATTCAGATTTAACCCCATCTATCAAGATGGCCTAAGTTCTGTCGCTGAGATAATTCAGATTTAAACCCATCTATGAAGATGGCCTGAGTTCTGTCGCTAAGATAATTCAGATTTAACCCCACCAACAAGATGGCCTGAGTTCTGTCGCTAAGATAATTCAGATTTAACCCCATCTATCAAGATGGGCTGAGTTCTGTCGCTAAGATAATTCAGATTTAACCCCATCTATGAAGATGGGCTGAGTTCTGTCGCTAAGATAATTCAGATTTAACCCCATCTATCAAGATGGGCTGAGTTCTGTCGCTAAGATAATTCAGATTTAACCCCATCTATCAAGATGGGCTGAGTTCTGTCGCTAAGATAATTCAGATTTAACCCCATCTATGAAGATGGGCTGAGTTCTGTCGCTAAGATAATTCAGATTTAACCCCATCTATCAAGATGGGCTGAGTTCTGTCGCTAAGATAATTCAGATTTAACCCCATCTATGAAGATGGGCTGAGTTCTGTCGCTAAGATAATTCTGAAACAATAAACAGGCTGTATATCTCAGGCCGACTCTTGATAATTTCTTCAGCAAAACAGAATGATCCACAGTGTCAAATGCCTTTGACAGGTCAATGAACAAGGCAGCACATTAACCAAGGATTCAAGAATCTTAGCTAAACAAGGCAGTCTTGAAATGGGGCGATAGTTGTCAAGATCCTTTGTATCCCCACCCTTATGGAGTGGCAGCACATATGTGGATTTCCATGCTTTTGGAGCACTTGCTGATAACAATGTGAAATAAAAAATGTGGGCTACCGAGCCAGCAATAAGCCAGCACATAGGTAGGCCAGGCTCAAAATGATCAGCCCCTGGGGATTTAAAAAATAAATACAGCATCCAGGACCTCTTCATCTGTGAATTTCCAAAAAGAAAACTCCTGACCAGCATTTCCAAAAAGAAAACTCCTGACCAGCATTTCCAAAAAGAAAACTCCTGACCAGCATTTCCAAAAAGAAAACTCCTGACCAGCATTTTCAGCATCATGCAATAGAGTTTCACCATCTACATCCAAACTACTTTTTTTTTTTCAAGAGCTGGCTTTGAAATACATTCAAATAAAATGGTGATTAAATGCATTAATTATATTAATTTTGTCAGTAATAGGACCAGAATCTAAATGAATGTCTTGGGAAGAGAGAGAAGAGGAGACACAAGCCTTCAGTGATTTAACAGCTTTCCAAAATGTAGCTGGGTTCCCTGTACATTCACACCTATCAATGGACGGACATATTTGTAACTTTGTGACACATTTACTCAGTCTGTGTGGATGTTACCGATTCACCAATAATATCCCTAAGTGAGTTAGTGTCTGACTAGCCTCTGAAGCCCAGGATTTCTCACACTAGACAGAAGGGTTTGGAAGTAGGTGATGTCATCGACATTACTTAAGAACTACAGAGCCGTGTGGGAGTATATTTGTAGCCAGTGTACTGTATGGCATGTTGACATTCTAGGGATTTGCCTATGACTGAACGGCTATATTTAGCACTTCCTTATTTTGAGCGTGAGGATATTTGAATAGATAAGTACTAATAATGAAGGGGCAACATTATGTCACACACATTATGGAAACAAGTAATAACAAACATCCCATATAAATCCCAGAACTACAATCTAACTGTCACGCCCTGACCTTAGAGAGATGTTTTATTCCTCTATTTGGTTTGGTCAGGGTGTGATGTGGGGTGGGCATTCTATGTTATGTTTTCTATGTTTCTTTATTTCTATGTTTTGGCTGGGTATGGTTCTCAATCAGGGACAGCTGTCTATCGTTGTCTCTGATTCGGAACCATACTTAGGTTCCCAATCAGTTTCCTCCTTCTGTGTGGGTAGTTAACGTTGTTTGAAGCACTAAAGCCCTGTAAGCGTCACGGTTATTGCTCGTTTGGGTTCTTGTTTTGTTGGCGACATTCCAAAATAAAGAGGAAAATGTACGCTCACCACGCTGCACCTTGGTCCGCTTCTTTTGACGGCCGTGACACTAACAGAAACTAATATTCATTTACATTAGTCATTCATTCAACTGGCTAAATAAAATTAGACTGTTTGATCACAACAACAACAACAACAACAACAAAATAAGTTAATAGATCACACAAAGTGAACAATTTAGTAAACAGACACTCAACAGATACGTATTTATTAAAGTATGGACTGAGGTGGATCAACAGAGTTAATCTAGAAAACACATTAAAGCTTCGTAATTACAACACTTTCTGTCTAGGTGCAAAACACCTGATGATGACTGGTCCAGCATGAGTAATAAGATGATACACACACACACACACACACACACACACACACACACACACACACACACACACACACACACACACACACACACACACACACACACACTATATCAACAACAGCTCAAATAAGGAAAGAGAAATGACGGTCCAACATTACTTTAAGACATGAAGGTCAATTCGAAAAACGTCAATAACATTGAACGTTTCTTCAAGTGCAGTCGCAAAAACCATCAGGCACTATGATGAAACTGGCTCTCATGAGGACCGTCACAGGAAAGGAAGACCCAGAGTTACTCTCTGCTGCAGAGGATAAGTTCATTAAGAGTTACCAGCCACAGAAATTGCAGCCCAAATAAATGCTTCACAGAGTTCAAGTAACAGACACATCTCAACATCAACTGTTCAGAGGAGACTGTGTGAATCAGGTCTTCATGGTCTAATTGCTGGGGGGAAAAAACACTACTAAAGGACACAAAAAATAAGAAGAGACTTGTTTGGGACAAGAAACACGAGCAATGGACATTAGACCAATGGACATTAGACCAATGGACATTAGATATTTGGTTGTGTGGTTCCCACTGTGAAGCATGGAGGAGGAGGTGTGATGTCGTTGTGAGATGCAGAGTAGGTGAACGTATGATCTCTGCATGTGTGGTTCCCACCGTGAAGCATGGAGGAGGTGGTGTGATGTCTTTGTGAGATGCAGAGTAGGTGAACGGATGATCTCCGCATGTGTGGTTCCCACCGTGAAGCATGGAGGAGGAGGTGTGATGGTGTGGGGGTCCTTTGCTAGTGACACTGTCAGTGATCTATTTAGAATTCAAGGTACACTTAACCAGCATGGTTACCACAGCATTCTGCAGCAGTAAGCCATCCCAACTGGTTTGCGCTTCGTGGGACTATCATTTGTTTTTCAACAGGACAATGACCCAATACACCTCCAGGCTGTGTAAGGGCTATGTGACAAAGAAGGAGAGTGATGGATTGCTGTATAAGATGACCTGGCCTCCACAATCACCCGACCTCAACCCAATTGAGATGGTTTGGGATGAGTTGGACTGCAGTGAAGGAAGAGCAGCCAACAAGTGCTCAGCATATGTGGGAACGCCTTCAAAAATGTTGGAAAAACATTGCCGGTGAAGCTGGTTGAGAGAATGCCAATAGTGTGCAAAGCTATCATCAAGGCAAAGGGTGGCTACTTTGAAGAATCTCAAATATAAAATAAATTTAGATTTGTTTAACAGTTTTTTGGTTACTACATGATTCCATATGTGTTATTTCATAGTGTTGATGTCTTCACTATTATTCTACAAAATAGAAAATAGTAAAAAATACAGAAAAACCCTTGAATGAGTAAGTGTCTCCAAACTTTTGACTGGTATATAAGATTTTAACATGATAATACTGCAGCAAAAGGATATGAACATTTAGTCCCATAATGTTGCTTGATCAATGGTTTGGCTATTAGCTGGCCAAAAAGTAGGCTACATGAAAAGAGCCATACTGTTAATTTAATGTGTCCGTGTGGGTTTTCAGTGAATTCATGTGCATTTACTGCGGCCCAGGACAATTATCAGCCACAAGATCCTACATCTGTGAAATGTGAATAGGGTGCAGTTTTTATTTTTATTTAACCAATGTGTTTCACCTGGCATCTCATTCCGAGACGGTGAATCTTTTTTTTGTTTTTGTTTTGTTTGGAGTGTCAGTCTCTTCATCTACCTTTTGAAAGAGGTATTTGACATATTGGAGAATTATTATAATTATTTGACACTTCCATTATGAATAGTTGGAGTAGTTCCCCCACGCTTAATTTTACAGTTCACTGTCGTAAAACATATTTTCCTAGTCTTGTGTCAACAGAATTATCAGTTGATGAGAAAAGGACTAACAAACACCTTCCCACACCTTCTTGCTCTATTTCACATCGTTCTCTCTGTCCTCTCCCACCGCAGCTTGTTTATCCGTGGGTGAATGGGGGCGCTGTCATTCACACAGCACAGCGCTTAGTAGTGCATAGACATTGGCCCTCTTTAGACATTCCACGTCTACAATTGATGTACAACGCATTTGGCACAACAGTTGTGATAAAACAGAAAGTTTTTCTGCTAAAAAAAAGAAGAAGATTATATAAGCATTGTGGAGATACTCTATTATTCAACCAAAAAAATGATATGTTGTATTACAACCACTGTGCGTAATGTGTTATAGGCCTACATTATAGTTGTAGTACAGGGCCTGTGAGGGGGCAAATCTAGTACAGACGCACAGTGTGGATTCATTTCAAGATCAGTGGAATGTAGTAATGCATCATTGCACTGTGTGGTATTACTACATACGGACCACATCAAGGCCACCACTGGAACACTGCGGAGGTGTTTACACACTGAGGAGGTGAGCTTCACCAGAAAGGGGCTGAAAGTGGGGCATTTCTTGGTGACTGATTTGATGAGAGAGAGAGAGACAGAGAGGTTCACATAAGGTCCAGGGGAAGTCCCATCTTTTTACCTATTAGCTTTGATTCAATTTCAACTTGAACCATCAGAGGTTTTTTTTTTGTTGGTATTTTTCAATCTCTACTTAAAAGTTGGTCTTAAAATCATGTACTGTACATAACTGTCAGCTGATTATAGCCTCAACACTGATAACATTGATAGCAAAAAAAATAATGAATCCAGAAACATTCCCATATCATATGAAACATTTGAAGATGATATGAAAGGTATTTCCAAAGACCGAAGTAAGAAAGTTTTCGTCAGTATCACGTGAAAGTCACTTTATTAGCTGAAAAATACCACGAAGAAGACTTGACCTTAAAAGACAGGGAAGTAAAACCTACAACTGCATTAAACCAAAAAGGGGGATTTGAAAGATGGAAGGCCATTCTAGACAATAAGATATTTGGACATCAAACATTGTTTCTGTGAAATATCGAGAAGAAGGAACAGTCACTATTGTGGAGTCTTGGCATTCCCCCCCCCCCATTTCTATTGGTCTTATGCTTCGATCACACCGACAGCGTCATTACATTTTTAGTACACCAGAATTACATTAATTTCCAATGAAACACTGGGTTTGCCTTGCACCATTGCGTTGCATAGGCAGTTGCAGTGCATTCTGGGTGATGCATAAATCGGATTTATCCAACATACGCTTCAAACGGTACGCTGTATGGTAGCAGGAATGTGTGCATGTTTAACTTTTGTAGCGTACATATCCACATCATGCTGCGTACTATTTTGTGCAATGACGCTGTCGGTGTAGTCGAGGCGTTTAGTATTGGTTTGAGAATGATGCAATAAGCCCTTCCTGCCCTGAAGCTCCGTATCATAGGAAAAAAAAAATATATGACTGTGTATTATTGAGAAAGGGTAGAAAGAATATACGTGGGAGAGAAAGGAGGAAGTGAGAAAGGAGATTAGAAGGAGTGAGAGGAAGGTGGTCACAGGTGTGACCATTAAAGGTGAAACATACCAGCTAAAGAGAGAGAGGAGGAAAAGGGGTATTCAGAGCTCTGACTAAGTGAAACTGTGGTTTCCTTTCCTTCCAGGCTTTTGGAACCATTACGCTACTGGTGTTGGGGGAGGGGGGGGTGAGTGGCAAATATTGGTCCACTTGTGGTTTAAAATTAGGTTAGACAAGGATTGTATTTTAGTCAATCTCTCATTCAATCTCCCTCTGAGATACTTGTATCGCTTGGCACCAGTTGCACCTGTAAATTCATAAAATGACATGTAGTTTAAATGACAACAAATATAATGGTGACAGACATAGTCAAACAGTTGAAAGGCCTAACTGTTGAAAACGCCATGGATGGAAGTGAGATAGAATAGAATAGAATAGAACCACATGGTTGTGAATGACCCAGAACTTATCTACTTGTAGCCCCACCTTATCAATGACTCACAACTTCTCTACATTTACCCCCAACTTGTGGTCATGTCTGTTATTTAAACAAATCATTTAACCATAATTTAAACTAAGCAAGTCAGTTATTAAAGAACAATTCTTATTTACAATGACGGCCTACTGTCATTGTAAACGTGTGTAACATGTCCAAACAAGTGTAACATGCCCAAACAATTTCAGCTCAAGGAGAGTTATGCTGTGTAGGTGTATATGCTTGATTTAAGTTATTTGATCTTAACTTTGATTCTTACATTTGTGGATATGTTGATGTTAGCTTTTGAAATATCAATTTGAACAACAACTCACATCCTAATATAGCTTTCTGCTTTTCGGTTTCACCTAACTATTGCAATTCTGTGAATTCCAAAATTGGAAACAGCTGACTTAATGTTTTTGTTTTGTATGCGTAATGATAATCATTTTCTAGATAGACATTTAGAGTTCATTTTCTCTGCAGTAGTCATCTGAATTATGCCCAATTGTGAGTTGATGACACTAACCACGTTTCCATCCAACCATTTTATGTGGATGAATTACCTTGACGCATCAAAAAAATCAAGACACGTTTGACGGAAACATGAAATGCCGGAACAATTTTATAAATGCCGACAGACAATTTGTTCGTTCGTTCCATGGTGGGATCTTTTTTTGTGTCGTTAAAATTAATTATGCAAGAAATGCCTGTGGAAATAACCATCATATCGAAGTAAACATGGAGCCACGCGATATGTTGTGTGATCCTCCAACTACGACTCGAAAAAGAATGCAGTTTACTAGGCTACAGATGAAATAAGTTGTGGTGAATGTGAAAGGTGATGAGCCTGATGCTCCATTTAAAAAAATATCGATGGACTTATTCTGGTGACATGATGATCGATGGTCTTATCGCTCTTTGTCCATAATAATCTCATAATATAAAGTAGCCTACCAGCAATATATCTACGAGCTGTTGGCTAGAGCGCATGCGCTAAGACCAAAGTGCGCACATTTGCTATATAAAACGTAACGCAACAGTTTTAAAAATGAGATGGAAACCTATTTAACTAGTATTTTTCATTCGGTAGATGGGAAATTAATGGCAAAGGTTATTTTTATGAGCGCTGCTGCCTCATCACGCACATCATTTTATCCGTAAAAAGCAGTGGTGTAAAGTACTTAAGTAAAAATACTTGAAAGTACTACTTAAGTCATTTTTTGTGGGGGTATCTGTACTTTACTATGCATATTTTTTGACAACTTATACTTTACCACATTCCTAAAGAAAATGATGTACTTTTTCATCCGTACATTTTCCCACTCAATACCGTACACCCCTGGTCATCCCTACTGCCTCTGATATGGCTGAGTCACTAAACACATCCTTCTTTGCAAATGATGTCTGAGTTTTGGAGCGTGCCCCCTTGCTATCAGTAAATAAAAATACAAAATTGGTGCCGTCTGGTTTGCTTGATATAAGGAATTTGAAATTAGTTATACTTTAATTTTCTGTCCAAAGCTGTCAATTATATGCATAGTCGAGCATCTTTTCGTGACAAAATATCTTGTTTAAAACGGGAACGTTTTTCATCCAAAAATTAAATACTGCCCCCAGAGTTTCAAGAGGTTAACTTTTGATACCTATGTATATTTAAAACCAAATACTTTTAGACTTTGAATCAAGTAGAATTTTACTGGGTGACTTTTCTAAGGTATCTTTAATTTTACTCAAGTATGATATTTGGATACTTTTTCCACCAAAAAGTAAAGGTAAAAAGTCAGTTTGATGGAAACGCATCTCTGGTGGGAAAATGCACATTTGGTATTTATTTATTTATTATTGCCGATTTTAGAATATTCGCATGAAAATCTGTTGCAAATTGGATGGAAACCTCGCTACTAACACACAAGTTTGCATTTTAGGTTAGAGCGTTGGACTAGTAACCGGAAGGTTGCAAGTTCAAATCCCCGAGCTGACAAGGTCGTTCTGCCCCTGAACAGGCAGTTAACCCACTGTTCCTAGGCCGTCATTGAAAATAAGAATTTGTTCTTATCTGACTTGCCTTGTTAAATAAAGGTAAAATAAAACAATAGGAGGAAGGAGGAAGTGAAATGTTAGCATTGCATGCTAAAACGTTACCCACCATGCATATATTAACACATTTTATATTTTATCTATGTGGAGGAAGTGAAGAGGCTGATCTTTTACATTTTTTAAATTAGGATGTTTCCAACTCTGGATGAGTGTAGGCTATAGTGTCCCAAATGGCACCCTATGCCCTATATAGTGCCCTAACTTTTGACCTGGACTTATAGGGCTATTTGGGATACACTCACTCAATAATTAGCTTGACTCATTAAACTCTTCCGCTGTATTGAGTGGGTTTGAATGACATGGGCCAAGGGCTATCTGACACCAGAAATAACATCTGTGTCAAAGTGGCTCATCTGCAATAAGTCATCTTATGATGTCATCTTCCAAAGGCAGGAAGTTGTTGGCTTGATAAAATAAGGCTTATCAATTATGTCACCTTATCTCACCACATAATGAAAATGATTTTGGTTTCAAATTGACAATCCTTTAGCTTGTGCTAAATGGATGCATTTGATTTCATAATTTGTGGAAACTTAAAACTGTGTACTATGTATATTTTAGTGGGCAGACAATAACCCCTTAGCCTACAGGGAGGAGGTCAGAGACCTGGCCGGATGGTGCCAGAATAACAACCTCTCCCTCAACGTAACCAAGACTAAGGAGATTATTGTGGACTACAGGAAAAAGAGCACAGAGCACGTCCCCATTCTCATCGGCGGGGCTGTAGTGGAGCAGGTTGAGAGCTTCAAGTTCCTTGGTGTCCACATCAACAACAAACTAGAATGGTCCAAGCACACCAAGACAGTCGTGAAGAGGGCACAACAAAACCTATTCCCCCTCAGGAGACTTAAAAGATGTGGCATGTGTCCCCAGATCCTCAAAAGGCTCTACAGCTGCACAATCGAGAGCATCCTGACTGGTTGCATCACTGCCTGGTATGGCAACTGCTCAGCCTCCGACCGCAAGGCACTACAGAGGGTAGTGCGTACGGCCCAGTACATCACTGGGGCCAAGCCTCCTGCCATCCAGGACCTCTACACCAGGCGGTGTCAGAGGAAGGCCCTAAAAATTGTCAAAGACCCCAGCCACCCCAGTCATAGACTGTCCTCTCTACTACCGCATGGCAAGCGGTACCGGAGTGCAAAGTCTAGGACAAAAAGGCTTCTCAACAGTTTTTACCCCCAAGCCATAAGACTCCTGAACAAGTAATCAAATGGCTACCTGGACTATTTGCATTGTGTGACCCCCCAACCCCACTTTTTACACTACTGCTACTCTCTGTTTATCATATATGCATAGTCACTAACCATATTTACATGTACATACTACCTCAATCAGCCTGACCAACCGGTGTCTGTATATAGCCTTGCTACTGTTATAGCCTCACTACTGTAAATAGCCTCACTACTGTAAATAGCCTGTCTTTTTTACTGTTGTTTTATTTCTTTACTTACCTATTGTACACCTAATACCTTTTTTGCACTGTTGGTTAGAGCCTGTAAGTAAGCATTTCACTGTAAGGTCTACCTGTTGTATTCGGCGCACGTCACAAATAAACTTTGATTTGATTTGATTAGAATAACAGCAGTCTTCTTTCTTGCAGAGATCCCTGATGACAGAGATAGAGGACAGGTTGTGCGCATTCAAGGGCTTTGGGAGCGTTCATGAGCCTCCTTGGCGCGTTCATGAGCCACATTGGCGCATTCATGAGCCACATTGGCGCGTTCATGAGCCACATTGGTGCGTTGATGAGCCTCTTTTGCGCGTCCGTGAGCCCTCTCGGGGCGTTCATGAGCCCCCTCTGCGCGTCCGTGAGCCCTCTCGGGGCGTTCATGAGCCCCCTCTGCGCGTTCATGAGCCCCCTCTGCGCGTTCATGAGCCCCCTCTGCGCGTCCGTGAGCCCTCTCGGGGCGTTCATGAGCCCCCTCTGCGCGTTCATGAGCCCCCTCTGCGCGTTCATGAGCCCCCTCTGCGCGTCCATGAGCCATCTGGGCGCGTCCATGAGCCTCCTTTGCTTTCCTAACAACCAAATCGAACTGTACAGCGACAGCCCGGACCCGTTCGCCGTAGGGCAGTGTATAAATGTACAGATTATACTTCAGGCTCATCGTGGCTGTTTTACACGAACTGATAAGATGTGCAATATTGGCATTTAAAGTTTTTATTTTATGTCATTGTTTATTTACTTATGTTTTTGTAAGTTTTTGAAAGTTTAGTAGTGGGCTAACGCTTTTATAAAGATCCGTGTTTTTGTTGTTGTATAATGGTAATATTGGGTTTACCGGGGTATAGTATTGATACAATATTAGCACTACATGGCCGGACCGTTTTGATACTGTAGCTAGTTACTGTTGCTCATTGATAACATAGTGAAGTGACTGTAAAATCAGTGGCCAATGTTGTTCCATCTTTAAGGGACGAGGTTGCTAGCTAGCTTTGCTAACAGTGTTATTGTTAAAACCTCTAGCTGGCTGCACGTTAGCAAGCAATATAACACATGCGGGAGCACTGATTTTATACTACGAGAGACGACTTTTTTTTAAAGGAATATGGAAACCACTGTTGATGTAAACCACATGTTCCCTGAAAGGATTACAGTTTTGGATCAAAACCTGATTGCATTTACAAAATCGCTGGGAAGGTAACGTTATTCTATTTGTTTTCTGCAGTCAGAACGAGCAGCTTTTCATTCGGGACATCCGCCGTTAAGTTTACCATCTCTGGTTACATGTGATGTCCATTTGCAACATGACTGCGGAGAGCTTCAGCCAAATACAGTTGTGCATGACGTCTGTGTATTGACAATTCAATCCCTTCCTCGGTTTGCAAAAAAAATGCAAAGTGACAGTTCTTAATTAAAGCTGACAGAAAAAAAAAGTCTATATGTAACCTACATTATATTCTTAAGTGTTTACTATTTTGGATAGAAGATCACTGAGCAGTTTGAAACACTAGGCTACCACATTTGACCAATACATGAATAGGCCTAAAATACACACAAGATCAATAGATATTTTACTGTTAGTGTGACATGAATCAACCCTCCCATCTCTTTTTATT
>NC_056441.1:8406729-8439229 GCF_018296145.1 Oncorhynchus tshawytscha | reverse complement strand
TTAGATAATGAGATGGATACACTGAACAATTAGATAATGAGATGGATACACCGAACAATTAGATAATGAGATGGATACACCGAACAAAAATATAAAACGCAACATGTAAAGTGGTTGTCCCATCTTTCATGAGCTGAACAAAAAAAATACCAGAAATGTTTATTTTACGCACAGAAATGTTATTTCTCTCAAATGTTGTGCACAGATTTGTTTATATCCCAGTTAGTGAGCATTTCTCCTTTGCCAAGGTAATTAAATCCACTTGACAGGTGTTGCATATCAATAAGCTGATTAAACAGCATGATAATTACACAGGTGCACCTTGTGCTGGGGACAATAAAAGCCCATTTAAAAAATGTGCCGTGTTTTGTTACACAACAAAAATGCAACAGATGTCTCAAGTTTTGAGGGAACGTTCAATTGGCATGCTGACTGCAGGAATGTCCACCAGAGCTGTTGCCAGAGAATTTAATGTTCATTTTTCTACTTTAAGCTTAGTTCAATGTCATTTTAGAGAATTTGGCAGTGTGTCCAACAAACCTCACAACCGTGTAACCACGCCAGCCCAGGACCCCCATCTGGCTTCTTCACCTGTGGGATCGTCTGGGGTGGGAGTGCTGAGGAGTATATCTGTGTGTAATAAGCCGTCTTGTGGGGAAAAACTTATTCTGATTGGCCGGGCCTGGCTCCCCAGTGGGTGGGGAGGCCCACCCAGGCCCACCCAGGCCCACTCATGTCTACACCACTGCCCTACTCCATAGAGTAGGGCCTCGTGAATTTATTTCAATTGACTTGATTTCCTGAAATGTAGTGTAACTCAGTAAAATATTTGAAATTGTTCCATGTTGCATTTTTATACTTTTGTTTGGTATAAATAGAATGAATAGAACAGGTGTCCCCATTCAAGTCATTGCTGGTATAGTGGGTGGACTGGAGGCCATTGGGAGTGTACCCATCGGAGTAAACCAGAGAATTAACACGATTGTTGAGAGAATTTCAGCTAACTACTAAGATAAAGCATAACTGTCATTCTATTAATTTAGATGTTATAGAAACTGCTTTTCCTGACCGCTGGTCACGTTTTCAATGCTAATCCTGGAGAATCCAGCAATGGCACTGGTCCCATGAATCTGTTTATTTTCAAACGCTTCCACATGGGAATGATTTATTTACTTCCCCTTCTTTAACCTAGCCATAGGTGTGTAAAGATGTCAATGGAAATCGACCAAAACAATGGAAACGATCCTCAATCTGTTCATTGCAAAATTAGCCTACATTTAGGCTATTGTTTATACAGTATGTGTATTTCACACTATGTTGAGGTTAAAATCAGAGTGTAATGCGTGTATGGATGTCAACCCCAATACGTGTCCATGTCATCGTCACCAATTAACTGCATAACAGTTAAAAACGACTATGACTATCACCACTGAGCTTTGTACGCTAGCTATGCTACCAGTTTATACGAACAGGAGTTAGCATTTAGCAGTAACTTATTCTAAACATGAAAAAAGGGTCAACTTCTAAATGTTATTCAGTGAAAACAGCCAGATATTTACACAAATCCAGACTTTATTAACCACATTATGTGCCTGTTACACTACATCAATCATGACGGATTTGACAAATATCCACTTTAGTAGGATCAGATTTGTTGAATGCCAATCCGCCATCTTTCTTTTATCCTCAACGGTCGGCCTTCCATTGACCTCTTTACCAATGTAACCCTGGTCACATGACCAGGGTTAGAGGTTCTATTCATTATATTTAGCAGTCACATTACCAGGGTTAAAGGTTCCAAGCCTGTTCTATTCATTATATTTACCAGTCATATTTACCAGGGTTAGAGGTTCCAAGCCGGTTCTATTCATTATATTTACCAGTCATATTACCAGGGTTAGAGGTTCTATTCATTATATTTACCAGTCACATGACCAGGGTTAGAGGTTCTATTCATTCTATTTACCTGTCACATGACCAGGGTTAGAGGTTCTATTCATTATATTTACCAGTCACATGACCAGGGTTAGAGGTTCTATTCATTATATTTACCAGTCACATGACCAGGGTTAGAGGTTCTATTCATTCTATTTACCAGTCACATGACCAGGGTTAGAGGTTATATTCATTCTATTTACCAGTCACATTACCAGGGTTAGAGGTTCTATTCATTCTATTTACCTGTCACATGACCAGGGTTAGAGGTTCTATTCATTATATTTACCAGTCACATGACCAGGGTTAGAGGTTCTATTCATTCTATTTACCAGTCACATGACCAGGGTTAGAGGTTATATTCATTCTATTTACCAGTCACATTACCAGGGTTAGAGGTTATATTCATTGTATTTACCAGTCACATTACCAGGGTTACAGGTTCTATTCATTCTATTTACCAGTCATATTACCAGGGTTAGAGGTTCTATTCATTCTATTTACCAGGGTTAGAGGTTATATTCATTCTATTTACCAGTCACATTACCAGGGTTAGAGGTTCTATTCATTCTATTTACCAGTCACATGACCAGGGTTAGAGGTTCTATTCATTATATTTACCAGTCACATGACCAGGGTTAGAGGTTCTATTCATTCTATTTACCAGTCATATTACCAGGGTTAGAGGTTCTATTCATTGTATTTACCAGTCACATGACCAGGGTTAGAGGTTATATTCATTCTATTTACCAGTCACATTACCAGGGTTAGAGGTTCTATTCATTCTATTTACCAGTCACATTACCAGGGTTAGAGGTTCTATTCATTGTATTTACCAGTCACATTACCAGGGTTAGAGGTTCCAAGCCGGTTCTATTCACTATATTTACCAGTCACATGACCAGGGTTAGAGGTTCTATTCATTATATTTACCAGTCACATGACCAGGGTTAGAGGTTCTATTCATTATATTTACCAGTCACATTACCAGGGTTAGAGGTTCCAAGCCTGTTCTATTCATTCTAGTCATATTACCAGGGTTAGAGGTTCCAAGCCTGTTCTATTCATTATATTTCTATGTGCTGCGCTGCTGCTGATCATTCAGTCAGCTGTTTGTTTGACAAAAAAAACAACAAACATATTTATTTTTAAACGGTTATGTTGGTTGTATTTTATTTTCACAATGGTGTTCATCCATAACCGTCGATTACATGGTTATACGGAAATTGTGCCAGCCTCATTCAAATGTCCTTGTTTCTCTCACTATGGTTACTCGTAATTGCTCCTGAGGGGATTAATCACGTTGAATTAAATTCAATTGAGAATTGACTTGACTTGAATTGAATTGAATGTATTGTAATGTCTCCCTAGGACCAGCGAGGGGCGCATGTCGAGACGGAGCCTCTGTGTGTCTTGGATTTCTTTGTGACAGAGCACCTTCAGAGGCACGGCTACGGACTGGAGCTGTTTAGCTTCATGCTGCAGGTGAGACAGAGACCAAGCCTTGATGCAGGGTTGAGGTTTACCTGGGACAGATGCAGGGTTGGGGTTTACCTGGGACTGATGCAGGGTTGAGGTTTTACCTGGGATGGATGCAGGGTTGGGGTTTACCTGGGACAGATGTAGGGTTGGGGTTTACCTGGGACAGATGTAGGGTTGAGGTTTACCTGGGACTGATGCAGGGTTGAGGTTTACCCAAATCTAGGGATTTCACATGACTGGGAATACAGATATGTATCTGTTGGTCACAGAAGGTAGGGGCGTGGATTAGAAAACCAGTCAGTATGTAGTGTGACCACTATTTGTCTCATGCAGCATGACATATCTCCTTCGCATAGAGTTGATCAGGCTGTTGATTGTGGTCTGGAATGTAGTCCCACTCTTCAATGGGTGTGTGAAGTTGCTGGATATAGGCGGGAACTGGAACATGCTGTCATACATGTCGATCCAGAGCATCCCAAACATGCTCAATGTGTGACATGTCTGGAGAGTATGCAGGCCATGGAAGAACTGGGACATTTTCAGCTTCCAGGAATTGTGTACAGATCCTTGTAACATGGGGCCGTGCATTATCATGCTGAAACATGAGGTGATGGTGGCGGACGAATGGCACGACAATGGGCCTCTCTGTGCATTCAAATTGCCATCGATAAAATGCAATTGTGTTCATTGTCCATAGTTTATGCCTGCCCACACCATAACCCCACTGCCATCATGGTCTGTGGTTGTGAGGCCGATTGGACCTACTACCAAATTCCCTAAAATGACGTTGAAGGCGGCTTATGGTAGAAAAATGTACATTCAATCCTCTGGCAACAGGTCTGGTGGACATTCCCGCAGTCTGCATGCCAATTGCACGCTCCCTCAAAACTTGAGACATGAGATTGTCTAACAAAACTGCACATTTTAAAGTGGCCTTTTATTGTCCTCAGCACAAGGTACTGTCGTGTCTTTGGCTATGCCGGATTAAGTGATATGACATGCTATTCTATAAAATAATTAATATTGAGCTAATCATGTAAATGTAATTAACTAGAGAGTCGGGGCACCACAAAATAATATTTATAGAGCTGTTATCTTCCGAATAAACTCTTAAAGACCTAGTAATATTTTACACCAATAGCAGTCAATATTAATCCTCATCTTAATTCAGTCTCATCTTAAAGTTGTAAATTCTCTGCACGAACCCTGGCTAACAATTTGAATCAGCAATACAAAATTGGGTTTAATTATTTATTTACTAAATACCTAACTAATCACACAGAATTACACATAATTAAATCATAACTTGATTACAAATTACGTCATAAAGGAAATCGTCCCTAGCGGGCGGAGCAGATATGACTGCTTGTTACACAAAAGAAAAGGGGCTGGGTTTGAGTGAAAGAGCGGGAAGACTGAGGAACAAAGGGCGAAGCTGTGCTATCGTAAATACAGTATCTTATGCATTCTAAATTACCGCCCATTTGGAAAAGGAAAATGCAATAAATATTTACTCTGAGCTACGCTTCGGTAGGTTGGTGGTAGATGGAAGGCCGTGTTGCCCAACCGAGTCCTTTGTCCTTTGAAGAATGTCTCTGCTGGTAAATTGAATACGTTGTAGTAACGTCGTTGTGTGGTAGACGGGATACTCTGTCTGTTCCTTCCTAACCCTCGTTTGCAGCGGCTGTTGCTAACTCAACGGCTAGGAGGTATCACTTCTGTAGTGAATAAGAGTTTTGAGTTCATACCATTCGCAACCAAAGCTCACACTGATGTTGGCTTCGTTCTGTAGTTATTATCTGAACCATTCTGACATCGGACCGTCGTCCTCACGTCCTCGGAACAGCAGGTTATATTGTCGTCAAGGCTTTATATAGGAAGGGAGAGGAGGGCGTGTTTGAAAAGTTTTATAGCCCATGTCCCTTCACAGGGGCGGGCCACTGATTGAGCATACCCCTAACTTATGAAAACCCAAATCTCACATTTTAGAAGCTAAAATCACATTTCATCCCATCACAAATAATTTAATAGTCAAACATTTAAATTGAACAATTCCATGTGAATCCGATAACTCTGATGTGTAGACTTTCCACTGTAGAGTTTATGTCATCTTATCATTGATGAGAATGTCTCAGATGACAACCGAACTGACATCATATTCATTAAGTACCACCGCATATGTTCCATTGGTCGGATTACCAGAATATAGTTAATTTCCCCCCACCTACTGATGTTCCCAGAATCTCTATGTTAACCAAGGGGTTTGCAAATGTAACATCAGTAGGGTAGAGAGAGGAAAAAGGAGAGACAGAGAGAGGGGGGGAAGAGGTATTTATGACTGTCATAAACCTACCCCCCAGGCCAACGTCATGACAGTTCACCTGTGTAATGATCATGCTGTTTAATCAGCTTCTTGATGTGCAACACCTGTCAGGTGGATGGATTATGTTGGCAGAGGACAAAGGCTCACTAACAGGGACATTAACACATTTGTGCACAAAGTTTGAGAGAAATACGTTTTTTTGTGCGTATGGAATATTTCTGGGATCTTTTATTTCAGCTCATAAAACATGGGATTAAACCATTTATTTTACACTTTACATGTTGTGTTTATATTTTTGTTCAGTGTATTTAGATTTTTAAAATTCAAATCACTTTCTGAATTGAGTGACTTCAATTAGAATTGACACCCTGAAGGAATGACCACAATAGCCTGGTTACAGCTGGGGTGTATTCATTTGGAACCAAAGGGAAGCAAACGGGACGAAACGGGAATGGACCTACCTGAATTTGTCCTATAAGAAACTCTCCTTTTCATTGCAAAACAAACATTTTTAGTGAAACGTTTTTTTGTTTGTTGTTGTTACGGTTTGCACTAATGAATACACCTCGGCTCTCACCATTGTTGAGTACAGTATTCCTGATTTTTTTATTTTATACCAGGCTATGAAAAGTAGAACGCACAGACTGGAATGTGAAGGTGTGCTGAGGCAGAGTCGTTGGACTAGAAATTACAGGGTGTTGCCAAGAGGCTGTTCTTCAAATGTCTGTTTGCTTGTTGAGACGTGTTGTAATTGCTATGTTTTACCTCCGTCTCTTCCCCTCCATGTTCAGCACAAAAAGGTAGAGCCAGTGATGATGGCTTACGACAGGCCCTCCCCTAAGTTCCTCTCCTTCCTGGAGAAGCATTACTGTCTGAAAAATGGTGTACCTCAGGTATGATTTGACGGCGGTCTCTCCTGTCATTGTGCCACCAGTGCTTTGTATTCCTCAACGCTGTATCTTTACTCTGGTGAATTATTATACAGGCCTGACAGTACAGCCTCAGATAATGCAAATAGATATGAACATTTCATAAACTAACTGTTTCAGACTGAGATAAGACAGGAGGTGAAGTGGGTATTGGCTAAATATAGAACATACTTGAAGAGAGGCTGGGCCCTATGGTTAATGATTCTGTTAAAGAGACTAGCTCTCATCAGGCTGGGCCCTACATCAGGCTGGGCCCTATGGTTAATGATTCTGTTAAAGAGACTAGCTCTCATCAGGCTGGGCTCTACATCAGGCTGGGCCCTACATCAGGCTGGGCCCTACATCAGGCTGGGCCCTATGGTTAATGATTCTGTTAAAGAGACTAGCTCTCATCAGGCTGGGCCCTATGGTTAATGATTCTGTTAAAGAGACTAGCTCTCGTCAGGCTGGGCCCTACGGTTAATGATGCTGGTAAACAGACTAGCTAGATGATGTCATCATCATGGGCCGGCCATCTATCATCTACCTGGGACGGATTAATGAATTATTATGTTTTTCAGTTTCCTCTCTCTCTCCCCTCTCCCCTTCTCTCCCCCTTTCCTTGTCCACTTGTCTCCCCTTCTCTCCCCCTTTCCTTGTCCACTTGTCTCCCCTTCTCTCTCCCCTCTCCCCTTCTCTCCCCCTTTCCTTGTCCACTTGTCTCCCCTTCTCTCCCCCTTTCCTTGTCCACTTGTCTCCCCTTCTCTCTCCCCTCTCCCTTCTCTCCCCCTTTCCTTGTCCACTTGTCTCCCCTTCTCTCCCCCTTTCCTTGTCCACTTGTCCACTTGTCTCTCCTTCTCTCTCCCCTCTCCCCTTCTCCCCCCTTTCCTTGTCCACTTGTCTCCCCTTCTCTCTCCCCTCTCCCCTTCTCTCCCCTTTCCTTGTCCACTTGTCTCCCCTTCTCTCTCCCCTTTCCCCTCCCCTTCTCTCCCCCTTTCCTTGTCCACTTGTCTCCCCTTCTCTCCCCCTTTCCTTGTCCACTTGTCTCCCCTTCTCTCCCCCTTTCCTTGTCCACTTGTCTCCCCTTCTCTCCCCCTTTCCTTGTCCACTTGTCTCCCCTTCTCTCCCCCTTTCCTTGTCCACTTGTCTCCCCTTCTCTCCCCCTTTCCTTGTCCACTTGTCTCCCCTTCTCTCTCCCCTCTCCCCTTCTCTCTCCCTTTCCTTGTCCACTTGTCTCCCCTCCCCCTTCTCTAGGTCAATAACTTTGTGGTGTTTGATGGTTTCTTCACCAACAGATCAGGTAATATTCCCATCTCTGTGCCAGGCTATGTCTTCATTCATTCTGGGGTTATTTTCGATGAGTAGTGTTGTGCAACTATGTTGCGTCCCAAATGGCTCCCTTTCCCCTAATGTAGTTCACTACTGTTGATCAGAGCCCGTATGAGTCCTGGTTAACAGTAGTACACTAAATAGAGAACTAGAGTGTCAGTTGTGACGCAGCCCGTTGCGCAACACTTCTCATCCGAAATAACAGCACCACTCTGGTGTAGTCAGTGTTGGCTTCCTGCCTGTGGTGGTGTGGTGACTGGTAATAGGAGCAGGGTTTGTGCTAGCGTGGGTGTCCACACCCTCACAGGTGTCCGCTTGTGTCACGCCTAATACAGACTGGGCTGTCTCTCCTCTCTGTATCCTTGCCAAAAAACAGACACTAATATTTGCAGCTGGGTTTGTTTTTAAAATAAGCTAGATGTTACATCATCCTGTCAATGCATGTATTTGGCCTTAAACCACTCAAAAGGTGTCGCACTAAAACCCAAATCTGTAGCGGCCATCTTAGTTGTGATAAAAGTGTCTGTGGAGGCACATTGCCAAGACGTGCATGTAGCAGACATATCGTACACTGTGTTCAGTCTCCAGAAGCATGTCTGTCTGTACAACGTAGTATGAGATAAGCTGCAGTGCTACTTTTCTGAAGTAATATATTGTAATTTTTTATTTCATTTTTGACATTTTTGTTAAATGAACAAAAGTAGGCTACAAAAAAAAGAAAAAACTATTTCCCCATTTGCACCCTCCAGTATATCAGATATTTTTGGAGAGTCACTACTAACCCTGGAAAGTTCTGTGAAGTGCACGACTTGTTCTGATTATGTTTTTCCATACGCCGGTTTTATTCCACCAAACTTTCCCAGGCTCGCCTCCCTCTCCTCTGCCGGATCAGAGAATGTGCGGCTTTTTGTAAGGAACTCTCTATCTCTTTTACTCCTCCTCGTTCCTCGCATCCACTCCCTACTTTCTCTCTCGTTTAGCTGCTCTATCCTTTCATTGATGTCAGGGCCCCTCTTTTTCTCTGAGAAAGAGGACGAGAAACAGGGGCCCTGACATAAACAAAGGGATCTCTGTCTGTCTCTCTCTCTCTCTCTCTCTCTGTCTCTCTCTCTGTCTCTCTCTCTCTCTGTCTCTCTCTCTCTGTGTCTCTCTCTCTCTCTCTGTCTCTCTCTCTCAATTCAATTCAATTCAATTCAAGGGCTTTATTGGCATGGGAAACATGTGTTAACATTGCCAAAGCAAGTGAGGTAGATAATATATAAAGTGCTCTCTCTCTCTGTCTCTCTCTCTCTCTCTCTCTCTCTCTCTCTCTCTCTCTCTCTCTCTGTCTCTCTCTCTCTCTCTGTCCTCTCTCTCTCTCTCTGTCTCTTCCTCTGTCTCTCTCTCTGTCTCTCTCTCTCTCTGTCTCTCTCTCTGTCTCTCTCTCTCCCTCTGTCTCTCTCTCTGTCTCTCTCTCTCCTCTCTCTCTCTGTCTCTCTCTCTCTCTCTCTCTCTCTCTCTCTCTGTCTCTCTCTCTGTCTCTCTCTCTCTCTGTCTCTCTCTGTCTCTCTGTCTCTCTCTCTCTGTCTCTCTCTCTCTGTCTCTCTGTCTCTCTCTCTTTGTCTCTCTCCCTTTGTCTCTCTCTGTCTCGCTCTCTCTCTCTCTCCTGTTTTCCTGTTTCTCCTGTCTCTCTCTCTCTCTCTGTCTGTCTGTGTGTGTGTGTGTCTGTGTGTGTGTGTGTCTGTGTGTGTGTGTGTGCTTGCTCTTCTGTATCACTACCCTGCTTCTCTCCCAGCTGGGTCCATTATATGACACATGTATCTGACAGATATACTGTAGATATATGATATACTGGAGCAAGCCCTCCCAGGTACCAGGCTGCTATGGTTACCCTGAGATCAGATAGACACACTACCCCTAACTATCCCTGGCTTCTTTCCCACCACAGATAATAATACACCTATTTGTTGTCCCACCCACTACCAGAGCCATTTACACACACACAGTGCCTTGCAAAAGTGTTCACCCCCCCTGGCATTTTTCCTATTTTGTTGCCTTACAACCTGTAATCTAAATGGATTTTTATTTGGATTTCATGTAATGGACAGACACAAAATAGTCCAAATTGGTGAAGTAAAAAATAAAAAAAATAAACTTGTTTCAAAAAATTCAAAAAAAATTCAAAACTGAAAAGTGGTGCGTGCATACAGTATGTATTCACCCCCTTTGCTATGAAGCCCTTAAATAAGATCTGGTGCAACCAATTACCTTCAGAAGTCACATAGTTAGTTAAATAAAGTACACCTGTGTGCAATCTAAGTGTCACATGATCTGTTTGGATGGATGGCTCTACCTGTTTGTATGGATGGTTGTATGGATGGCTCTACCTGTTTGTATAGATGGCTCTACCTGTTTGTATAGATGGCTCTACCTGTTTGTATGGATGGTTGTATGGATGGCTCTACCTGTTTGTATGGATGGTTGTATGGATGGCTCTACCTGTTTGTATAGATGGCTCTACCTGTTTGTATAGATGGCTCTACCTGTTTGTATAGATGGCTCTACCTGTTTGTATGGATGGCTCTACCTGTTTGTATGGATGGCTCTACCTGTTTGTATAGATGGCTCTACCTGTTTGTATAGATGGCTCTACCTGTTTGTATGGATGGCTCTACCTGTTTGTATAGATGGCTCTACCTGTTTGTATGGATGGCTCTACCTGTTTGTATGGATGGCTCTACCTGTTTGTATGGATGGCTCTACCTGTTTGTATGGATGGCTCTACCTGTTTGTATGGATGGCTCTACCTGTTTGTATGGATGGCTCTACCTGTTTGTATGGATGGCTCTACCTGTTTGTATAGATGGCTCTACCTGTTTGTATGGATGGCTCTACCTGTTTGTATGGATGGCTCTACCTGTTTGTATGGATGGCTCTACCTGTTTGTATAGATGGCTCTACCTGTTTGTATGGATGGCTCTACCTGTTTGTATGGATGGCTCTACCTGTTTGTATGGATGGCTCTACCTGTTTGTATAGATGGCTCTACCTGTTTGTATAGATGGCTCTACCTGTTTGGATGGATGGCTCTACCTGTTTGGATGGATGGCTCTACCTGTTTGTATAGATGGCTCTACCTGTTTGTATAGATGGCTCTACCTGTTTGTATGGATGGCTCTACCTGTTTGTATGGATGGCTCTACCTGTTTGTATAGATGGCTCTACCTGTTTGTATAGATGGCTCTACCTGTTTGTATGGATGGCTCTACCTGTTTGTATGGATGGCTCTACCTGTTTGTATGGATGGCTCTACCTGTTTGTATGGATGGCTCTACCTGTTTGTATGGATGGCTCTACCTGTTTGTATGGATGGCTCTACCTGTTTGTATGGATGGCTCTACCTGTTTGTATGGATGGCTCTACCTGTTTGTATAGATGGCTCTACCTGTTTGTATGGATGGCTCTACCTGTTTGTATGGATGGCTCTACCTGTTTGTATGGATGGCTCTACCTGTTTGTATGGATGGCTCTACCTGTTTGTATAGATGGCTCTACCTGTTTGTATGGATGGCTCTACCTGTTTGTATGGATGGCTCTACCTGTTTGTATAGATGGCTCTACCTGTTTGTATAGATGGCTCTACCTGTTTGTATGGATGGCTCTACCTGTTTGTATGGATGGCTCTACCTGTTTGTATAGATGGCTCTACCTGTTTGTATGGATGGCTCTACCTGTTTGTATAGATGGCTCTACCTGTTTGGATGGATGGCTCTACCTGTTTGGATGGATGGCTCTACCTGTTTGTATAGATGGCTCTACCTGTTTGTATGGATGGCTCTACCTGTTTGTATAGATGGCTCTACCTGTTTGTATGGATGGCTCTACCTGTTTGTATGGATGGCTCTACCTGTTTGTATGGATGGCTCTACCTGTTTGTATGGATGGCTCTACCTGTTTGTATGGATGGCTCTACCTGTTTGTATGGATGGCTCTACCTGTTTGTATGGATGGCTCTACCTGTTTGTATGGATGGCTGGCTCTCTACCTGTTTGTATGGATGGCTCTACCTGTTTGTATGGATGGCTCTACCTGTTTGTATAGATGGCTCTACCTGTTTGTATAGATGGCTCTACCTGTTTGTATGGATGGCTCTACCTGTTTGTATGGATGGCTCTACCTGTTTGTATGGATGGCTCTACCTGTTTGTATAGATGGCTCTACCTGTTTGTATGGATGGCTCTACCTGTTTGTATGGATGGCTCTACCTGTTTGTATGGATGGCTCTACCTGTTTGTATGGATGGCTCTACCTGTTTGTATAGATGGCTCTACCTGTTTGTATGGATGGCTCTACCTGTTTGTATGGATGGCTCTACCTGTTTGTATAGATGGCTCTACCTGTTTGTATAGATGGCTCTACCTGTTTGTATGGATGGCTCTACCTGTTTGTATGGATGGCTCTACCTGTTTGTATGGATGGCTCTACCTGTTTGTATGGATGGCTCTACCTGTTTGTATGGATGGCTCTACCTGTTTGTATGGATGGCTCTACCTGTTTGTATGGATGGCTCTACCTGTTTGTATGGATGGCTCTACCTGTTTGTATGGATGGCTCTACCTGTTTGTATGGATGGCTCTACCTGTTTGTATGGATGGCTCTACCTGTTTGTATGGATGGCTCTACCTGTTTGTATGGATGGCTCTACCTGTTTGTATAGATGGCTCTACCTGTTTGTATGGATGGCTCTACCTGTTTGTATGGATGGCTCTACCTGTTTGTATAGATGGCTCTACCTGTTTGTATAGATGGCTCTACCTGTTTGTATGGATGGCTCTACCTGTTTGTATGGATGGCTCTACCTGTTTGTATAGATGGCTCTACCTGTTTGTATGGATGGCTCTACCTGTTTGTATGGATGGCTCTACCTGTTTGTATGGATGGCTCTACCTGTTTGGATGGATGGCTCTACCTGTTTGGGGATGGCTCTACCTGTTTGTATAGATGGCTCTACCTGTTTGTATGGATGGCTCTACCTGTTTGTATAGATGGCTCTACCTGTTTGTATGGATGGCTCTACCTGTTTGTATGGATGGCTCTACCTGTTTGTATGGATGGCTCTACCTGTTTGTATGGATGGCTCTACCTGTTTGTATGGATGGCTCTACCTGTTTGTATGGATGGCTCTACCTGTTTGTATAGATGGCTCTACCTGTTTGTATAGATGGCTCTACCTGTTTGTATAGATGGCTCTACCTGTTTGTATAGATGCCACCTGTTTGTATAGAGGCTCTACCTGTTTGTATAGATGGCTCTACCTGTTTGTATAGATGGCTCTACCTGTTTGTATGGATGGCTCTACCTGTTTGTATGGATGGCTCTACCTGTTTGTATAGATGGCTCTACCTGTTTGTATGGATGGCTCTACCTGTTTGTATGGATGGCTCTACCTGTTTGTATGGATGGCTCTACCTGTTTGTATGGATGGCTCTACCTGTTTGTATAGATGGCTCTACCTGTTTGTATGGATGGCTCTACCTGTTTGTATAGATGGCCTACCTGTTTGTATAGATGGCTCTACCTGTTTGTATGGATGGCTCTACCTGTTTGTATGGATGGCTCTACCTGTTTGTATGGATGGCTCTACCTGTTTGTATGGATGGCTCTACCTGTTTGTATGGATGGCTCTACCTGTTTGTATGGATGGCCTGCCTGTTTGTATGGATGGCTCTACCTGTTTGTATGGATGGCTCTACCTGTTTGTATGGATGGCTCTACCTGTTTGTATGGATGGCTCTACCTGTTTGATGGATGGCTCTACCTGTTTGTATAGATGGCTCTACCTGTTTGTATAGATGGCTCTGCCTGTTTGCCATAGATGGCTCTACCTGTTTGTATGGATGGCTCTACCTGTTTGTATAGATGGCTCTACCTGTTTGTATGGATGGCTCTACCTGTTTGGATGAAGGTAAGACGGCATGTTTAGGTCCTCTAACGTTGTACCCAGGCCTGCCATTGGGTTGCCATTGGGCTGCCATAGGGTTGCCATAGGGCTGCCATAGGGTTGCCATAGGGCTGCGATAGGGCTGCCATAGGGCTGCCATAGGCCTGCCATAGGGCTGCCATAGGCCTGCCATAGGGTTGCCATAGGCCTGCCATAGGGCTGCCATAGGCCTGCCATAGGGCTGCCATAGGCCTGCCATAGGGCTGCCATAGGCCTGCCATAGGGTTGCCATAGGCCTGCCATAGGGCTGCCATAGGCCTGCCATAGGGTTGCCATAGGCCTGCGATAGGCCTGCCATAGGGCTGCCATAGGGTTGCCATAGGGCTGCCATAGGGTTGCCATAGGCCTGCCATTGGGTTGCCATATACCTGTCGTAGGGCTGCCATAGGGTTTCCATAGGCCTGCCAAAATGGCTGCCATAGGCCTGCCATAGGGCTGCCATAGGGTTGCCATGGGTTGCCATTGGGTTGCCATATACCTGTTGCCATAGGGCTTCCATAGGCCTGCCATAGGTCTGCCATAGGGTTGCCATAGGCCTGCCATAGGGTTGCCATAGGCCTGCCATAGGCCTGCCATTGGGTTGCCATATACCTGTCGTAGGGCTGCCATAGGGTTTCCATAGGCCTGCCATAGGCCTGCCATAGGGTTGCCATAGGCCTGCCATAGGGTTGCCATAGGCCTGCCATAGGGTTGCCATAGGGTTGCCATTGGGTTGCCATATACCTGTCGTAGGGCTGCCATAGGGTTTCCATAGGCCTGCCATAGGCCTGCCATAGGGTTGCCATAGGCCTGCCATAGGGTTGCCATAGGCCTGCCATAGGGTTGCCATAGGCCTGCCATAGGGCTGCCATAGGCCTGCCATAGGCCTGCCATAGGGTTGCCATAGGCCTGCCATAGGGTTGCCATAGGCCTGCCATAGGGTTGCCATAGGCCTGCCATAGGGTTGCCATAGGCCTGCCATAGGGTTGCCATAGGCCTGCCATAGGGTTGCCATAGGCCTGCCATAGGGCCTGCCATAGGGTTGCCATAGGCCTGCCATAGGGTTGCCATAGGCCTGCCATATACCTGTCGTAGGGCTGCCATAGGGTTGCCATAGGCCTGCCATAGGGTTGCCATTGCCATAGGGTTGCCATAGGCCTGCCATAGGGCTGCCATAGGCCTCCATAGGGTTGCCATAGGCCTGCCATAGGGTTGCCATAGGCCTGCCATAGGGTTGCCATAGGCCTGCCATAGGGTTGCCATAGGCCTGCCATAGGGTTGCCATAGGCCTGCCATAGGCCTGCCATAGGCCTGCCATAGGCCTGCCATAGGCCTGCCATAGGGTTGCCATAGGCCTGCCATAGGGTTGCCATAGGCCTGCCATAGGGCTGCCATAGGCCTGCCATAGGGTTGCCATAGGCCTGCCATAGGGTTGCCATAGGCCTGCCATAGGGTTGCCATAGGCCTGCCATAGGGTTGCCATAGGCCTGCCATAGGGTTGCTGTTACGGATACAAGTATCCTGTGTGTGTTTCTTTTCTCTCCTTCTCCCCTCACAGGTGAACATCATCACTCCCCAATCAGTCAACAATCAATCATCAATCAGAAGACACACCTCCTCCTGTTTCCTACCCTATCACAGTTCCTTTCCCTTGGTTTAAAAACCCCATCAGTTGTTTGCTCTACAGCTCAATCTCTCTGTAAATGCCATGTCTGTAGGTCTCTGTGTTTCACTCTCTCTTTGTGTCTTAACCTCTCTTTTGTTTGACCACCTCCATAGCACTTTGTCATCTCCTGTGAGTATTGTTTTTGGTTATGGTGTTTGTTTGTTGCTGGTGGGAAAAGGGGGAAACCAAGACAAGTCGCCCATGGGCATACACTACCCGTAGGTAGACTTTGTTAAAAACACTAGTTAGAACTGGGCGGACCACCCACTGTATTTTTGGTTAGTTAGTTAGCTGTTGTTAAAATAGGCTAGTCTAGCTTAGGGGTGTTTTGGATGCTTATTGTTTCTTTCCTTGGGTCCAGCTCAGCCCCTTTTCCTGCTCCCCCCCATTACCGTGTGTTTTACAATAAACCCTGAGTTTGACGGTATAATTTCAGTTATCGTGGTTATTTCGTTCACACTTTTACTTTGTCACAATTATAATTTGCATGAGTTATGTTACGGGTCTCATTACCATCCCCCCCCCTAGACTGTCGGGCCAAAAGGGATTCGTAACAGTTGATATAGGGTTGCCATATACCTGTCGTAGGCCTGCCATAGGGCTGCGATAGGCCTGCCGTTGGGTTGCCATATACCTGTCGTAGGGCTGCCATAGGCCTGCCATTGGGTTGCCATCGGCCTGCCGTAGTGTTGCCGTAGGCCTGCCATAGGGTTAACATAGGCCTGCCATAGGGTTGCCATAATGTTTCCCCCCCGTGCTGACTGTATCCTCTTCCACAGCGGCCCAGTGGAGAAAGGTTCCCCCCAACAAGCTGGACGGAGAGATCAAGCCCTACTCACTAACACAGAGAGGGGGTGAGCCACCGTTTAAACTTGGACAGAACACGTGGAGGATAACTCCTAATGGGCCAGTTTCCCGGACCCAGATTAAGGCTAGTCCTGGATTAAACACGTTTAATGAAGGTTCTTATTCCAGGACTAGGTTTAATCTGGGTCCGGGAAACCAGCCCAGTACAGCTGGAAAACGTCAGATTTACATCATTTAGTTGTACTAGATAACCCAGTCAAGACATTGTATGACAGCTTGATGTGGATACAGTATATTTCCCCTGGGACTAAACATTGTTAATTGTAGGGATATTTCCCCACTTCATTGTAAACAGAGTGCTAATAGGACAGTTGTCATTCGGCTGAATTTGTGTGGCCTCTATGACAGGCCTTTATATTCTGCCTCGTTACTGTAGGTCAGTTTAGTCTGAGAGACACTGAGCCATTCCCTGGGATAAGCATTCAGGAGCAGCTTGGTGAACATTAGGACGCTGAAAAACGTAACATAGAACCTCTGTGTCCAGTCTAGTAACATAGAACCTCTGTGTCTAGTAACATAGAACCTCTGTGTCTAGTAACATAGAACCTCTGTGTCCAGACTAGTAACATAGAACCTCTGTGTCCAGTCTAGCATAACATAGAACCTCTGTGTCCAGTCTAACGTAACATAGAACCTCTGTGTCCAGTCTAGTAACATAGAACCTCTGTGTCCAGACTAGTAACATAGAACCTCTGTGTCCAGTCTAGTAACATAGAACCTCTGTGTCCAGTCTAGTAACATAGAACCTCTGTGTCCAGTCTAACGTAACATAGAACCTCTGTGTCCAGTCTAACGTGACATAGAACCTCTGTGTCCAGTCTAACGTGACATAGAACCTCTGTGTCCAGTCTAGTAACATAGAACCTCTGTGTCCAGACTAGTAACATAGAACCTCTGTGTCCAGTCTAGTCTCAGTGCAGTTGCTTGATTCATCTCCTTGTGTCAATCTAGTTTTGAGTTTATGTCCACTTCATCAATACTTTAAAAATGCCTCTGTTAGTGCAGTGATCATGCACTATTAAATCAGCCTGTATTAGATTCTGAGTAATACAGTGATACTCTATTTGACAGTCCTCTGTCTCCCCCTCTACCCTCCTCTCCCTCATGGTATTGTCTCCTCCCTCCCCTCTCCCTCATGGTATTGTCTCCCCCCCTCATGGTATTGTCTCCCTCCCTCATGGTATTGTCTCCCCCCTCATGGTATTGTCTCCCCCTCATGGTATTGTCTCCCCCTCCCCCTCCCTCATGGTATTGTCTCCTCCCTCCCTCCTCCCCTCCCCTCCTCTCCCTCATGGTATTGTCTCCCCCTCCCTCCCTCATGGTATTGTCTCCTCCCTCTCCCTCATGGTATTGTCTCCTCCCTCCCTCATGGTATTGTCTCCCCCCCTCATGGTATTGTCTCCTCCCTCTCCCTCATGGTATTGTCTCCTCCCTCTCCCCCTCATGGTATTGTCTCCTCCTCTCCCTCCCCCTCATGGTATTGTCTCCTCCCTCCCCCTCATGGTATTGTCTCCTCCCCTCCCTCATGGTATTGTCTCCTCCCTCCCTCATGGTATTGTCTCCTCCCTCCCCCTCATGGTATTGTCTCCTCCCTCTCCCTCATGGTATTGTCTCCTCCCTCTCCCTCATGGTATTGTCTCCTCCCTCTCCCTCATGGTATTGTCTCCTCCCTCTCCCTCATGGTATTGTCTCCTCCCTCTCCCTCATGGTATTGTCTCCTCCCTCTCCCTCATGGTATTGTCTCCTCCTCTCCCTCATTGTCTCCTCCCTCTCCCTCATGGTATTGTCTCCTCCCTCTCCCTCATGGTATTGTCTCCTCCCTCTCCCTCATGGTATTGTCTCCTCCCTCTCCCTCATGGTATTGTCTCCTCCCTCTCCCTCATGGTATTGTCTCCTCCCTCTCCCTCATGGTATTGTCTCCTCCCTCTCCCTCATGGTATTGTCTCCTCCCTCTCCCTCATGGTATTGTCTCCTCCCTCTCCCTCATGGTATTGTCTCCTCCCTCTCCCTCATGGTATTGTCTCCTCCCTCTCCCTCATGGTATTGTCTCCTCCCTCTCCCTCATGGTATTGTCTCCTCCCTCTCCCTCATGGTATTGTCTCCTCCCTCTCCCTCATGGTATTGTCTCCTCCCTCTCCCTCATGGTATTGTCTCCTCCCTCTCCCATCATGGTATTGTCTCCTCCCTCTCCCTCATGGTATTGTCTCCTCCCTCTCCCTCATGGTATTGTCTCCTCCCTCTCCCTCATGGTATTGTCTCCTCCCTCTCCCTCATGGTATTGTCTCCTCCCTCTCCCTCATGGTATTGTCTCCTCCCTCTCCCTCATGGTATTGTCTCCTCCCTCTCCCTCATGGTATTGTCTCCTCCCTCTCCCTCATGGTATTGTCTCCTCCTCTCCCTCATGGTATTGTCTCCCCCTCCCTCATGGTATTGTCTCCTCCCTCCCTCCCTCATGGTATTGTCTCCCCCTCCCCTCATGGTATTGTCTCCTCCCCCTCCCTCATGGTATTGTCTCTTCCCCCTCCCTCATGGTATTGTCTCCTTCCCCATGGTATTGTCTCCCCTCATGGTATTGTCTCTTCCCCCTCCCTCATGGTATTGTCTCCTCCCTCTCCCTCATGGTATTGTCTCCTCCCCTCTCCCTCATGGTATTGTCTCCTCCCTCTCCCTCATGGTATTGTCTCCTCCCTCTCCCTCATGGTATTGTCTCCTCCCTCTCCCTCATGGTATTGTCTCCTCCCTCTCCCTCATGGTATTGTCTCCTCCCTCTCCCTCATGGTATTGTCTCCTCCCTCTCCCTCATGGTATTGTCTCCTCCCTCTCCCTCATGGTATTGCCTCCTCCCTCTCCCTCATGGTATTGCCTCCTCCCTCTCCCTCATGGTATTGCCTCCTCCCTCCCTCATGGTATTGTCCCTCATGGTATTGTCTCCTCCCTCTCCCTCATGGTATTGTCTCCTCCCCCTCTCCCTCATGGTATTGTCTCCTCCCTCTCCCTCATGGTATTGTCCTCTCCCTCATGGTATTGTCCTCTCCCTCATGGTATTGTCTCCTCCCTCTCCCTCATGGTATTGTCTCCCCCCTCCAGCTGTGCGAGAGGAGCAGAGGGCTCTCCCCTGGCCTCTGTGTTGCCCCGCGGCTCCTCCCTTCTCTCTTCCGTTGTCGGTATCCTCCCCATGCTCCCCAAGCAGGGCCCGCCAGTGCCCCAACCTGGCCCTGGCCCCAGCATCTGCCCCTGGGGGCTACAGGGGCCCGGCCCCCAACCCCCCACTCATCGGCAGCCTCAACTACAGGGTAAAACGCACCAGGTATGGTATTCCTGAAAAACTGTCAAAACTAAATGCCCAGGTTTACAGGAGGGATCTCGGATGGAGTGATCCCTGACTCCCAGAATCAGGAGGGATCTCGGATGGAGTGATCCCTGACTCCCAGAATCAGGAGGGATCTCGGATGGAGTGATCCCTGACTCCCAGAATCAGGAGGGATCTCGGATGGAGTGATCCCTGACTCCCAGAATCAGGAGGGATCTCGGATGGAGTGATCCCTGACTCCCAGAATCAGGAGGGATCTCGGATGGAGTGATCCCTGACTCCCAGAATCAGGAGGGACTAAGTCATTTTGGAGGTTGTCAGCATTTATTTTTACCCTAGGTACTAATACAACTTCACTCCACGGAAACTATCTAAACTAATCCAGGTTTGTGGGAGAGTGTGTACAGCACAGCATTAAATCTGAAGGCCTGTCAGTATCTCTGCCAGGTTTGGAAGGCTTGGCCCGGGGGACACAGAGTTCTTCTCATTTAAGAGTATTGTTCATACAAAGAGGCAGCCTCAGGGCACCAAAAGCCATACTATTCACTGTGGGAATAGGGTGCCATTTGGGAGTGTACACAGCTCCTGGGTAAAGTGATTTCTCTCTGATTCCAAGTGTCCGTCTCTCTCTTGCCCCCCCCCACACCTAATTGTCCTGTGTGACCAGCACTGCGCTCTTTGTGACCTCTCTTTCTAAATACTGTTCTCTCTCTTCCATTCCTTCTCTACTGTCTGTCTACATTTGAAACCTCCACCCACCCCTTTTTATCCAATTTGACCACAATCATCCAATCCTCCTCCTTCCTCACATCCATTTCATCCTCTCTCTGCCTCCCCTACATCCTAAAAGGAGGACAGTTCCCTTACCCCCCCCCAGTTGATGCTTCCAAACACGGTTTCCTTCTTTAAAGGACAGGAAGTGGTTTGTAGCCTGTTAGATAGCTCATGGTTGCATCCCAGTTCTCCACGCTGCTCTCTAAGTGTGCACTGGCACACTTCCTGTCATGGATTTAACAGTGAGGGAATGAAACGCCCCGGGCCTGCCTTAGGTGAAGCAGGTTAGTGTTTGATTGGCCCAACCGGGGTTGGCCTCCCGGAATTGAGCCAATCAAATCAAATGTATTGGTTACATCTGCCGAAAGTGTAGACTTCATCGTGAAATGCCAACTTATGTGCCCTTTCCCAACAATGCAGACTTTAAAAAAAGTACCAAACATTTTGTAAATAGTAACGTAATAATGAGGCTATGTACGAGGAGTAACGGCACCGAGTCAATGTGCAGAGGTACGAGGTAGTTGAGGTAATATGTACATGTAGGTTGGGGTAAAAGTGACTAGGCAAACAGGACAAATAGAAGAGTAGCAGCAGCATATGTAAAGTGTGTGTGTGTGTGTGTGTGTTGGCGTGCCAGTGTAGTATTTGTGAGCGTGTGGGTACCGGTCCAGTGAGCGTGTGGGGGTACCGGTCCAGTGAGGGCGTGGGGGTACCGGTCCAGTGAGCGTGTGGGGGTGGGGGTACCGGTCCAGTGAGCGCGTGGGGTACCGGTCCAGTGAGCGCGTGGGGGTACCGGTCCAGTGAGCGCGTGGGGGTACCGGTCCAGTGAGCGCGTGGGGGTACCGGTCCAGTGAGCGCGTGGGGGTACCGGTCCAGTGAGCGCCAGTGAGCGCGTGGGGGTACCGGTCCAGTGAGCGCGTGGGGGTACCGGTCCAGTGAGCGCGTGGGGGTACCGGTCCAGTGAGCGCGTGGGGGTACCGGTCCAGTGAGCGCGTGGGGGTACCGGTCCAGTGAGCGCGTGGGGGTACCGGTCCAGTGAGCGCGTGGGGGTACCGGTCCAGTGAGCGCGTGGGGGTACCGGTCCAGTGAGGGCGTGGGGGTACAGTGTCCGTCTCTGTACCCCCAGTCCGGGGAATTCTTTAATAAGCTGCCTGTAACTTTTACCTGACGTTTCCTAGAAGAAAGCATTAAAACCATCTCCAACAAAACTGGACAAGTTCCCTTGGTAACCCTGTTTAGAGCTTTGTTTTAACCAATAGTTTGACCTTTTAACTACAATGTTCTTTCGTAGGTACTCTCATTAAGTGTATGAGGCCACTAAAATAATATTTGGATGACTTTTGGAGGCATATTCATTCATGTTTATTAACATGAAGTTCGCATGTTTAAAAAAAACCAAAACTTTTCACTTTGTCATAACAGATTACTGCACCTGTACATAGCCCACCTATAATTTAGCCCAAACAACTACCTCTTTCCCGACTGTATTTGTTTATTTATTTTGCTCCTTTGCACCCCATTATTTCTATCTCTACTTTGCACATTCTTCCACTGCAAATCTACCATTCCAGTGTTTTACTTGCTATATTGTATTTACTTTGCCACCATGGCTTTTATTTTGCCTTTACCTCCCTTATCTCACCTCATTTGCTCACATTGTATATAGACTTGTTTTTCTACTGTATTATTGACTGTATGTTTGTTTTACTCCATGTGTAACTCTGTGTCGTTGTATCTGTCAAACTGCTTTGCTTTATCTTGGCCAGGTCGCAGTTGTAAATGAGAACTTGTTCTCAACTAGCCTACCTGGTTAAATAAAGGTGTTCTCAACTAGCCTACCTGGTTAAATAAAGGTGTTCTCAACTAGCCTACCTGGTTAAATAAAGGTGTTCTCAACTAGCCCACCTGGTTAAATAAAGGTGTTCTGAACTAGCCTACCTGGTTAAATAAAGGTGTTCTGAACTAGCCTACCTGGTTAAATAAAGGTGTTCTCAACTAGCCTACCTGGTTAAATAAAGGTGTTCTCAACTAGCCCACCTGGTTAAATAAAGGTGTTCTGAACTAGCCTACCTGGTTAAATAAAGGTGTTCTCAACTAGCCTACCTGGTTAAATAAAGGTGTTCTCAACTAGCCCACCTGGTTAAATAAAGGTGTTCTGAACTAGCCTACCTGGTTAAATAAAGGTGTTCTCAACTAGCCCACCTGGTTAAATAAAGGTGTTCTCAACTAGCCCACCTGGTTAAATAAAGGTGTTCTGAACTAGCCTACCTGGTTAAATAAAGGTGTTCTCAACTAGCCCACCTGGTTAAATAAAGGTGTTCTCAACTAGCCCACCTGGTTAAATAAAGGTGTTCTCAACTAGCCCACCTGGTTAAATAAAGGTGTTCTCAACTAGCCCACCTGGTTAAATAAAGGTGTTCTCAACTAGCCTACCTGGTTAAATAAAGGTGTTCTCAACTAGCCTACCTGGTTAAATAAAGGTGTTCTCAACTAGCCCACCTGGTTAAATAAAGGTGTTCTGAACTAGCCTACCTGGTTAAATAAAGGTAAAATAAAATAAATAACAACATGACGCGTCAACAAGAAACAATGCTAAGAATTTGATAATGAGCCAGAGAAGGCTTTTTCATTGATAGTCCCCTACTTCAGTGGTTCTTAAACTTGGGGTTGGGACCTCATGTGGGTTCCTCTGAAATTTGAAATGGGGTCCCGTGAGTGATCTTAGGAAAAACTTTGGTAACCCCTGCCCTACTTGTATAATTCTCACATTAGTCTTTGGGTCTTTCTGTTGGCGTTGCTTTCACTTCATATCATAATAATATGTGTGTTTTTTTTTGTTTTCAGTTATTGTTTGTATGATTTGTCAAGCATTCAGTTTTGACATTGTTTGCTAATTCTGTTTTAATCAAGTGTTTCTCTTCTGTTGAATTCTCTTGCTGTTTCCTTCGCTGTTTCCTTCGCTGTTTCCTTCGCTGTTTCCTTTTGCACACACTTGTCTTTTTCCCCTTTCTGTACTTTCCTACGATCTGTCTCCTCCTTCGCTCCCTATTTATGTTTCCCTCCCTCTTTCTTCCACTCTTTCTTGTTTTCTCTGTCCTGTTCTTATTTGTCCTCCATCTCCCATTCCCTTGCTCTTCCTATCCTCTCTACCTTCCCTGCTCCGTCGCCGTGGTAGCCAACAGGGCCTAGTTGCCAGGGGAAACCTCTACAGTCGCTACATCAACACCCGGGGCTTTGGGCTGTTGTTGGAGACCCAGCAGAACACATTCAAACTGCCAGGTAACCAGATCTGATTGGCTATGGGACATGTGGAGTACACCGTAACAACACACCACTAAGGACTATGTATGTCTCCCAAATGGCACCCTATTTGCTATAGGGCACTACTTTAGACCAATCAACCAATCAAATGTATTTATAAAGCCCTTCTTTGCATCAGCTGATGTCACAAAGTGCTGTACAGAAACCCAGCCTAAAACCCCAAACAGCAAGCAATGCAGTTGTGGAAGCACAGTGGCTAGGAAAAACTCCCTAGAAAGGGCCGGAACCAAGGAAGAAACCTAGAGAGGAACCTAGGAAGAAGCCTAGAGAGGAACCAGGCTGAGACCAGAACCCTATGGGCCTTTTTGAGTATATTCCCTATTTAGTGCACTACTTTAGACCAGACCATGGTCTAAAGTAGTGCACGATATAGGGAATAGGGCCCTGGTCTAAAGTAGTGCACGACATAGGGAATAGCGCCCTGGTCTAAAGTAGTGCACGATATAGGGAATAGGGCTCTGGTCTAAAGTAGTGCACGATATAGGGCTCTGGTCTAAAGTAGTGCACGACATAGGGAATAGGGCTCTGGTCTAAAGTAGTGCACGATATAGGGAATAGGGCTCTGGTCTAAAGTAGTGCACGATATAGGGCATAGGGCTCTGGTCTAAAGTAGTGCACGATATAGGGCTCTGGTCTAAAGTAGTGCACGATATAGGGCTCTGGTCTAAAGTAGTGCACGACATAGGGAATAGGGCTCTGGTCTAAAGTAGTGCACGACATAGGGAATAGAGTGCCATTTAGTACATAGACCACTGTGCCCAGGAATGTACTGTGTTGTCTTGTGACTGACCTCTGACCTGTTAGTGCTGTGTACCTCCTCAGGTTTGACACCATTATTGAGAGAGAGAGAGACTGACACAGGGGGACAAACAGACCCCCTGGGACACACAGACAGGTTTGCCAAGATGTAATTTCCCCTCACATAGACACACTCAGGATATATCTGGCAGACTGTATATATAACATGCATGCAGGGGGGTTGGAAAGGCATTGAATAGTAGGTGGCTACAATTGAAAGCAAGAAAAATAAGCTGGAATTACAGTGGATTTGTGTTTTGACTGAACTACATTTCCTTCTCTGCAGCACAAAAACGAGTTATCTTCCTTCTTCACACTCTCCGTTTCTCTCACTCATCCCCTCATCTTACCTCTCATCATATGCCTCCTCTCTCCAACCCTCCTTGTCCCTGTCCAGGTCCCTTCCACCTCTATCCCTATCCAGGAAGAAGTTGCCCTGCTCCCAGACCACCAGAGAACCAGACAGACAGGCTGGGATGGAGACCAGGGTGTTGGAGAATAGGCCCCGGATGGGGGTAGGGGGAGAGCCCTGGCCTGGGAGGGCTGGAGAGAAAGGAGGTGGGCCCCAAGTGGTTGAGAAGGGGCCATTGGAGGCTGAGAAGGACAGGGGGAGAGGAGGCTGGTCATGGACGGTGGGAGAGAGCTGCTGTAACACAGCTCAGTGGGTCAGGCAGAAGCAGGAATATAACAATACCAGACCCTGGTGACCCACATGGAAGACAGACGGACTGACAGGAAGCAGGAGATGGAAGACAGACGGACTGACAGGAAGCAGGAGATGGAAGACAGACGGACTGACAGGAAGCAGGAGATGGAAGACAGATGGACTGACAGACGGATGAATAGGAAGCAGGAGATGGAAGACAGACGGACTGACAGATGGATGAATAAGAAGCAGGAGATGGAAGGCAGACGGATGGATGGATAAGAAACAGGATGTAGAGGAGAAAGAGACCGACTGACAGACTGATTTAATAGAGATTTAGAGAAATGGACTGTGAACTAGAGTTGAGATAGACGGGAAGACAGCCACAGCCAATCCTCACCCACTTCCCTTCATCCCTCTCACCTGATCACTGGTTAGTGGTGCTATGTCTTCTAGACAGAACAAGTGAAGGGTTTGGTTGGTATGCAACAATAGTCAGCCAGATGTCACAGTATACGTCCCAAATGGCACCCTATTCCCTATGGGACCTGGTCAAAAGTAGTGCACTATATTGGGAATAGGGTGCCATTTTGGGTCAAAAGTAGTGCACTATATTGGGAATAGGGTGCCATTTTGGGTCAAAAGTAGTGCACTAACGTAGGGAATAAGGTGCCATTTGGGGCTTAGACACAGTCTGAGGGTGTAAAATGGTGGGTTACAGTACAATGAACAGAATGTAGCAGTGAATACTGAGTACTAGTCAGTAGGTTGATGATGGTAATGAGAACCACAGCTTTAGAGACCTACTAAATCTGTCACATGTACCAGCAGCAATTCACTTGAAGCAAAAAGGCAATGGAGCCATGCTGGAAATTCCATCAGACTTGAGTTGACACGTTAAGATGTTTTCAATGTAGAAATAAATGGCCTACGCTGATCACAGAAAGACTCGTCCCTAAATGTTGTTGGAATAGCTTTACTTGTTATGTCTGCGTTATTTACCCATGTATTGATCATAGATTACATTTGATTACCTAAATGTTGATATAGTGCTTTGTGTTTCCCTCATGTCCCCTCTACACCCTTGAACCTCCTGCACTGCCATCTACTGGCTAAATCCGGTACTGCAGTATCACGAACTCAACAGGCAGTCAAGTACAAGACAGGGTTGTGTTCATTCGGCAACAAAACTGAAGACAATTTAGTTAAACGGGGTGGAACAACTTGGACTTGTCCAATAAGAAATGGCCATTTTTGTTTTGTTTCAAAACATTGTGTATAGTTTGTATTGTGTGCCCTAATGAACACATCCCTGCTTCCCCAAACACATAGATATCATCCCCAAAACATTGGTGTCCTGATTACATATGTTAAACATTCACTACTAATGCCGCGTTTACCTTTAGTCGGAACTAGGTAACTCTTGACATTTCCGACTTGCAGTTACACACGTGCCGTATTCAACCAGTTAGCAAGTCGGACATTTCAGAGTTTCCTAGTTTCCTACAGCACGTGAATGCGACATTAGTACCATCAAGCTACAACGTCGGAAGCCCCACCTACACTGAACAAAAATAAACACAACATGTAAAGTGTTGGTCCCATGTTTCATGAGCTGAAATAAAAGATCCCAGAAATGTACCATACTCACAAAAAGCTTATTTCTCTCATATTTTCTATACAAATGTGTTAATATCCCTGTTAGTGAGCATTTCTCCTTTGCCATGATAATCCATCCACCTGACAGGTGTGGCATATCAAGAAGCTGATTAAACAGCATGATCATTACACAAGTGCATCTTGCACTGCCGTTTTGCCACAACACAATGCCACAGATGTCTCCAGTTTTGAGGGAGCGTGCAATTGGCAGGCTGACTGCAGGAATGTCCACCAGAGCTGTTGCCAGAGCATTTAATGGAATTTCTCTACTATAAGCAGCTTCCAATGTAGTTGTAGAGAATTTGGCAGCACGTCCAACCGGCCTCACAACCACAGACCCACGTGTAACCACTCCAGCCCAGGACCTCCACATCCGGCTTCTTCCCTTGAGGGATCGTCTGAGATCAGCCACCCGGACAGCTGATGCAACTGAGTATTTTTCTCTGTAATAAAGCCCTTTTGTGAGGGGAAAATGTATTCTGATTGGTTGGGGCCTGGCTCCCAAATCGATGGGTCTGTGCACACCCACGGCTCGCACCTCTGCCCAGTCACGTGAAATCCATAGATTAGGGCCTAATGAATTTATTTGAATTGACTGATTTCCTCATAGGAACCTTTAACTCAGTAAAATTGTTGAAATTGTTGCATGTTCGTGTTTATATATATATATATATATTTTTTTTTTGTATCAGTATAGTTCTACAATTTAGCTTCTTAAAATCTGATTTTTAAACCCAAACATTAATCCCGGGTTTACGTAGGTTCCTTTCTAAATGTAATCCGTTACTATAGTTACCTGTACAAAATTGTAATCAGTAACGTAACTTTTGGATTACCCCGAACTCAGCAACGTAATGATTACTTTCAGTTATGCGAGCAGATCCCCCTAGACGTCCATTCATTGCGCTGATGCTAGTTAGCATTGGCTCGCGAAACCACCTCAAACTTCCTCCATACTGGACACAGAGACGTAATAGTTTATTTCCTTAGCGTTACTTAGCAAACGCACAGTGTTTAGACAGATTGGCACTGAGATCCATCTATAATGACCAACGACTTCTGTCATATGTACACAACATCTACGTGCATTTATTTATCTTTAAAAATAGTTTGACAAAAAAAAAAAAAAAAAAACACATTCAAAACTAGGTACAAAGAAATTATACACACGAAATAAATGATTATATTATTTTGTTTATCTGTTGGATTCTCTTCAGATTACTGTTTTAAAAATATGTACAATGGAGCATGAAGTGAAAGGGTTTTTCTGTTGGTTTTCACACACTGTTTAGCACACTGCAGTCACCTAAGAACAGCATCAAACCAACACGGACTTTGTTTTGCCAGAGGCCTGATGGGACACCTCCTTTTTGTGTTATTGTAATGGAAGATGGCTTACTTGGAAGCAATACAATTATTTTGAATTATCTAGCGACAAATGATCTGTCTTGATATGTTAATAAAACCATCCATCTGATCTGAGGGATTATAAGGTGACATCTTTGAAAAGGAATCCCTTTTTTTGCAAAAAGAGTTCCTGGAGGCAATCTTTAAATAGGTTACTTCCTTGTACGGGCCACCCTCCTCCACCCTCCTCTACCAGTGTGGCCTGCTTTGGGTTTCACAAAATGTGTTGTCCTTTTTTAACTAGTGTGGCATCTTGCTCTACTTGTTTTTCCTTTGTCTCCGCTGTCGGAATTCCATACGTGCTCATTGGACCGTGGGCGACCTATCGGCTTCTTAGCTGATCTGCTATGAATGATGCCAACAAAAAGAGGATGTTTAATGATTACAAACGCTGATAATCGGCAGTGTCACACTCACTAAGTCATGGAAGAAACAGGTCCCTGTCTCGTAACCTCTGTGGATGGATTGGCAAGCTCCTTCAATCCAAACCCCATGGCATTCCCTGCTGTCATTTCCCCAAGCTCCTTCACACCCTAAGCAGAACAGAACCTAACAGAACCCCCTGGGTTATGTTCATTACACACTGAAACAGAAAGGGACTACCTGGACTTGTCCAATAAGGAACTCTCATTTTCGTTTTTTTTTGCTTTGAAAAACATTTTTTAAACGTTTTTCTGTTCCATGCCCAAATTAACACAACCCTGCTCATTAACTGGAATGAATAAACCCCAAAACCTCTTTAACTCTACATTATGTAACGGCATCTCCTGCAACTGTCCAATCCCATTTCCACGACAGATAGGTCTCTGTTTTCCACCCTTTCCCAGTAAGCACTTACACACACCCATCATAGGATTTCAAAAGCACTGGATTGGAGTATCCTTTCCATCATTGTTAAATCCATGTAAGATAGTGTGCAAGTGTACACTTTAGGAGAAGGGTGGAGAGTGGAGGAATAGGGACGCAGCCTTAGGTCTCCATTCAATTCTTATTGCAGTAATTCAACGCTACAGCGTGATTGAAATGTAAAGGTAATTTCAGATTGAGCCATCATATACAGCGTTTAACGTGAATCTAGTCTCCGCAAACGCAGGCACATTTGCCTATTTCTTTCAATCGAGGCTATAGTGCTGTACTTCCACGATACGGATTGAATGGAGCCCTTAGTCTCTAGTCAGCCTGGCCCAGCAGGGTGAGGTAGATGTCGGACTGGAGGAAGCGAGGGTAGCAGTCTGTATCCAGGAGGGAGTAGATGCGTTTCTGGGCGTGGGACAGGGAGGTGTGTGATGGGGCCTGTAGCAGCTGTGTGGTTAAGTCTCTGGTCTTACTGTCCAAGTTCACCTGAAAGGGAGAGAGAGAGAGAAAGAAAGAGAGAGAGAGGCAGAGTGGGGAAAGAGAGAGAGAGAGAGAAAGAAAGAGAGAGAGAGAGGGAGAAAGAAAGAGAGAGAGAGGCAGAGTGGGGAAAGGGAGAGAGAGAGAGAGAAAGAAAGAGAGAGAGAGGGAGAAAGGAGAGAGAGAGGCAGAGTGGGGAAAGGAGAGAGAGAGAAAGAAAGAGAGAGGAGGCAGGGGGGATGGAGGGAGGGAGACAAAAAGTGAAAGAGGGGAGAAAGAAAGGGGATGGAGGGAGGAAAGAGACAGGGAAAGAGGGAGAGGAGTGGGGAAAGGGAGAGGAGGGAGAAAGAAAGAGACAGAGAAAGAAAGAGAGAGAGAGGCAGAGGGGGATGGAGGGAGGGAGAAAAAAGTGAAAGAGGGAGAAAGAAAGGGGAGAGAGGGAGAAAGGAGAGAGGCAGAGTGGGGAAGAGGAGAGAGAGGGGAGAAAGAAAGAGAGAGAGGGGAGAAAGAAAGAGAGAGAGAGAGGCAGAGGGGGAAAGGGAGAGAGAGAGAGAAAGAAAGAGAGAGAGGCAGAGTGGGGAAAGGGAGAGAGAGAGAAAAGAAAGAGAGAGAGAGGCAGAGTGGGGAAAGGGAGAGAGAGGGAGAAAGAAAGAGAGAGAGAGAAAGAAAGAGAGAGAGAGGCAGAGAGAGAGGGGAGAGAAAGAGAGAGAGAAAAGAAAGAGAGAGAGAGGCAGAGTGGGGAAAGGGAGAGAGAGGGGAGAAAGAAAGAGAGAGAGAGAAAGAAAGAGAGAGAGGCAGAGTGGGGAAAGGGAGAGAGGGGAGAAAGAAAGAGAGAGGGGAGAAAGAAAGAGAGAGAGAGGCAGAGTGGGGAAAGGGAGAGAGAGAGAGAAAGAAAGAGAGAGAGAGGCAGAGTGGGGAAAGGGAGAGAGAGAGAGAAAGAAAGAGAGAGAGAGAGGAGAAAGAAAGAGAGAGAGAGGCAGAGTGGGGAAAGGGAGAGAGAGAGAGAAAGAAAGAGAGAGAGAGAGGCAGAGTGGGGAAAGGGAGAGAGAGGGGAGAAAAAGAGAAAGAAAGAAAGAGAGAGAGGGGAGAAAGAAAGAGAGAGGGAGAAAGAAAGAGAGAGAGGCAGAGTGGGGAAAGGGAGAGAGAGGGGAGAAAGAAAGAGAGAGAGAGAAAGAAAGAGAGAGAGAGGCAGAGTGGGGAAAGGGAGAGAGAGGGGAGAAAAAAGAGAGAGAGAGAAGAAAGGGAGAGAGAAGAAAGAAAGAGAGAGAGAGGCAGAGTGGGGAAAGGGAGAGAGAGGGGAGAAAGAAAGAGAGAGAGGGGAGAAAGAAAGAGAGAGAGAGGCAGAGTGGGGAAAGGGAGAAGAGAGAGAAAGAAAGAGAGAGAGGGCAGAGTGGGGAAAGGGAGAGAGAGAGAGAGAGAAAGAGAGAGAGAGGGGGAGAAAGAAAGAGAGAGAGGGGAGAAAGAAAGAGAGAGAGGCAGAGTGGGGAAAGGGAGAGAGAGGGAAAGAGAGAGAGAGAGAAAGAAAGAGAGAGAGAGGCAGAGTGGGGAAAGGGAGAGAGAGAGAAAAAGAAGAGAGAGGGGAGAAAGAAAGGGAGAGAGGGGGAGAAAGAAAGAGAGAGAGGGCAGAGTGGGGAAAGGGAGAGAGAGGGGAGAAAGAAAGAGAGAGAGGGGAGAAAGAAAGAGAGAGAGAGAGGCAGAGTGGGGAAAGGGAGAGAGAGAGAGAGAAAGAAAGAGAGAGAGGGCAGAGGGGGAAAGGGAGAGGGAGATGGAGAAAGAAAGAGAGAGAGGGGCAGAGGGGAAAGGGAGAGGAGAGAGAAAGAGAGAGAGAGAGGCAGAGGGGGAAAGGAGAGAGAGGGAGAAAGAAAGAGAGAGAGAGGCAGAGTGGGGAAAGAGAGGAGAGAGAAAGAAAGAGAGAGAGAGGCAGAGTGGGGAAAGAGAGAGAGAGGAGAAGAAAGAGAGAGAGGCAGAGTGGGGAAAGAGAGAGAGAGGGAGAAAGAAAGAGAGAGAGAGGCAGAGGGGGAAAGGGAGAGAGAGAGGAGACAGAGAGAGAGAGAGGGCAGAGTGGGGAAAGGGAGAGGAGATGGAGAAGAGCAGAGGTAGGAGAGACGGAGGGGGCAGTGGGAAAGAGAGGGAGATGGAGACAGAGAGAGAGAGAGGACAGGGGATGGACGGGAGACAGAGAGAGGGACAGGGGATGGACGGGACAGAGAGGAGAGGACAGGGGATGGAGGGAGGGAGGGAGAGAGAGGGAAAAGGGAGAGGATGGGGGATGGAGGGAGAGAGAGAGAGTGAAAGAGGGACAGGGGATGGAGGGAGAGAGAGTGAAAGAGGGAGAGGAGGGATGGAGGGACAGAGAGAGAAAGAGGGAGAGGACAGGGGATGGAGGGAGGGAGAGGGAAAGAGGGAGAGGACAGGGGATGGAGGGAGGGAGACAGTGAAAGAGGGAGAGGACAGGGGATGGAGGGAGGGAGGGAGAGAGAGGAAAGAGGGAGAGGACAGGGGATGGAGGGAGGGAGACAGTGAAAGAGGGAGAGGACAGGGGATGGAGGGAGGGAGACAGTGAAAGAGGGAGAGGACAGGGGATGGAGGGAGGGAGGGAGAGAGAGTGGGAAAGAGGGAGAGGACAGGGGATGGAGGGAGGGAGACAGTGAAAGAGGGAGAGGACAGGGGATGGAGGGAGGGAGACAGTGAAAGAGGGAGAGGACAGGGGATGGAGGGAGGGAGACAGTGAAAGAGGGAGAGGACAGGGGATGGAGGGAGGGAGACAGTGAAAGAGGGAGAGGA